>NW_020203032.1:2645-19142 GCF_001531365.2 Cynara cardunculus var. scolymus | reverse complement strand
ATACCAAGAAACCGAGTTAATCGATCCTACATTCTCAAACAATGAATCAAAATCAGAAAGATCAGAATTCGAAGATTCAATTTTATCTGCTTTCAACGAAGTATTAATTATCAGCCCGGGTCCTGAATCGTTTTGTTCAGAAGCCACATCAATAACTTCATCAAATGAAATGTTGACGCTCTCATTGATGATTTTCGTCCTTTTATTGTAGACTATGTATGCAACAGACGTTTTTAAGTAGCCTATAAAGACAGCTTCATCAGCCTTTGCAGCGACTTTGCTCTGTCCTCTTTATCATTTAAGATAAAACACCTACAACCAAATACTCGAAAGAATTTGATATTAGGTATTCTTTTATTTATAATTTCGTAAGGAGTTTTACCAAACCTTTTATGTACGAGATATCGGTTTCGGGTAAAACATACAGTTGCTACTGCTTCAGCCAAAAGGAATAATGGAAGCTTAGAACATGTGAGGAGTGTACGCGCCGCTTCCACCAATGTTCTATTTTTATGTTCAACGACACCATTCTGTTGCGGTGTCCTGGCTGCTGAGAAGGTATTTGTGATACCGATGGATTCTAGGAATGAGCCGAGAGTACTATTCTTGAATTTAGTTCCATTATCAGTTCTGATTTTCTGAACTGTCGGTTATAGATAAGTTTGAACCGTCTTCAATAATGAAATGATTATCTCAGCAGCTTCATCTTTTGACCTCATAAAATGAACCCATGTATATCTTGAGTAGTCATAGACAATGACTAGCACATACTTCTTTCCGTTTATGCTTTGTACTCTCATAGGACCACATACATCCATATGAAGTAGATGCAGAGGACGATTGGTATTGAACTCTGGTTTCGGCTTATGTGAAGCTTTTGTTAGCTTAGTCATTTCACATGCGCTGCACACATGGTCTATGAAATTTTAAGTCCGGGATGCCTTTTACCAAGTTGTCACAAACCAACTTGTTTAGATGTTCAAAATTCAGATGAGAAAGACGTCGATGCCACAACAGATTTTGCTTCAAGGATGCCTTGGATATCAAGCAGACTTCAGTATCTACTTGTGTGTTGGATAGGTCGATTATGTAGAGGTTTGATCTTCTGATTCCAGCTAGTAGCTCCTTACCATCAGTAATACGGATGCTGCACTGGTTAGCTTTAAAACAAACTTCTAAATTTTTATCACAGAATTGACCTATACTGAAAATATTATGTCAAAGTCCTTCGACATACGACACTTTCTTTATCATTAAGTTCCCAGAAATTACGTCACCGTATCCAAGGATAGGCACGTATTGGTCATTTCCAAATCTTACCGTACCTCCAAATGATTCAACAAAGTTAGACAAAAGATCTTTTCTACCAGTCATGTGCTTAGAACATCCTGAGTTTAAGAACCACACATACCGGTTAACCTGCACAATGAATCAATTGGGTTTTGGTACCCATTTTAGATTGGGTCCTTTGAGATTAGATTTTGTTGGTGGTATACTGTATGTACCAAACCAACGTTCTTTAAAATTGATTTTCTTAGATAAAGTAGAATGCATGACATGATAAAGTTTAAAAGAAGTAAAAGACATAAACCATTCATCCAATCTACATGGAGAACAATTATTTTTACTATTCTTAATATCAAACAATTCATCTACTGAACATCTTTGTACAGGATTATTCAATGTTGAATTATTTAATACAGAATCAACAAAACTATTCTTCTTCTGTTGATTTGAAGAGTTATCTTCATTTTTTACTCTCCAGACCTTCTTAAACTTAAATGAATTATCTGAAATAAGAAAAATAAAATTATCAGCTTTAAATGAACGATGAACTTTGTGTTTAATTTTCTTATCAGCAAGCTTCTTCTGTTTCCTCAAATTCTTTTTAAATTTATTCTTTTTATAATACAATTCTCGAAAACAGGTTTTGTATTGAATTTTTTTTTCAAATCTGAAGCTATGTTGGAATCCTCAGTCATTTCATTTTTTATAATAAAATCCTCGTGACTGAGAAGTTTCTTTGAGAAATCAAACTTTTCAATCTCGTTGTCTAAACAAGTCTCCGAGTTCAAGATATCCAAAAAATTGATTTCTTCATTTAAAATATTTAATTCTTCTGAATCCGAAGTGTCACTTGAAGATTTAGCACACGAAAAATATTCAGACTCAACTCGTTCCAATTTGAGTTTAGAATTTTCTAAATTTTCAATTTTATTTAGAAATTCTTGTTTCTGTTTATTAAATGAAAGTCTTTCTTCATTTAAAATCTTCTCTAACTGAACCACTTTCTTCTCTAAAATTAATGTAGGTGTATAAAGTTTTGGTTCAACATGTTTAGATTCAACCTCCGCTTTTGAATAACTGTGAAAATAATCAGTTGAAAGTGCAGAGACTTGTGTTTTATAGCTATCATTTAAATCTGTATAATCAAATGCAACTTGCATTTTATCTTTTCGTTCTCGGTTAAAATCCTCTAATTCTTCTACTTCATCAGAAGATTTCGTAAATTTAATTTGAAACTCGAGAACATAATCAAGATATTCAAATTTTTATAAAGTTGGAGTATAGTATAAGGCTTTTCCTAAAAAATTTGGATTTTCATACCCCAACCCTTCCCGAGGGTTAAAAAATTGTGTCTCTGAGGGTTTGTTTAGAAAAATTGTTTGATCAGTCTACCCTCTCTTATATAACTTCTCCTCCTTAGCTTTCAGTTTTTCATTTAAATCTATAATTTGTAATTCAAGTTTACTGATTTTAACAATTAAGTCTTCATTCACTAATTCTAAAGATTTATATATGTCCTTTGAATCAGATAATTCAGATTTTAAGATGATGGATTTTTCATGAAATGTTTTTGATTTAGACAATAAAGATTGAGTCCCAATCCAAATTTCCAGCATTCTCATGAAAACGTTTGATGTATTTTTCTTTTTGCGTTTCTAATTCTTTTTGAAATTATTTGAACGCAATTTTTTAGATTTTAATTGTTGCTAAAAAGTTTGGAGTTTAAGCATCATCTTTTGCATCTGATTAATGCATGATTTTTCCAATACCTCTTCATTCATCTCAGCATTCTCCTCATCGCCTTCATCCGAAGAATCGTTTTCAGTCCTAGCCATCAAACAGATATGAGCCACAACTTCTGACTCTTCCTCTTCATCGGTTAAATTTAACAAGTGATCATCCTCAACCATTAATGCTTTTCCTGCATCTCATTGTTTATGCAGAAGAAATTTGTTCTTATAGTAGTCGGTATTCCTTGTTACCGGCTTTCTATAATTCACCGCGAAATGACTCAATTTGCCACAGTTGTAGCATTTGGTATTTTCATCCGCAACTCCTTTGACAAACTTCTTCTTCTCTTCAGGTTTCTTTTCATATTTATTTTGCCTTTACTCTTCTTCTCAGATATAAAGGCTAAAGGATCAGAAACTTCCTTTTCCTTTTTCTTCTTTGAATCTTTGGCCTCTAAAACTTCTTCCTCATTTTGTTTCAGAGTTTCATAAACCTCGTGTATATCGATAACAGATAAGGATTTATTGAATCTGATATGATTGGCATAAGGCTTCCACTCCGGTTGTAACTTGCTGAGGAATTTAACAGTAATTTCAATGACAGTTTTAGAAATGCCATTCTTGGTAAGCTCATTCAGCAGTCTGGTAAGCCTATCATATACATCATCAATGCTCTCTCCTTCTCTAGCCTTTAAATCTTCATACGCAGAAATGCAGTTTGTGATTTTTAACTGAGTTCCACCTTGGAACCCATCATCATCTTCTCTATATACACCCACATGTTGTGACCAGAAGCTTTGTGACTGTCAATGCTTGTATAGTTATCATTGATCAGTGCTTGCATCATATATGATTTGCACAACACGTCAGCATGTGCTCTCTCTTTTTCTTCAGTAGTGTATCTGGATTTCTCTTTTATTACTCTTTGAGCAGGTCTGCCTTGTTCAGGAATGACAGGTGTCTCTCTCCAGAATACTGCTGGTCCTTCCATGAGAGATTCCATTATTAGCTCTCCTTCTTTCATTCTTTCAATAAAATTGAGGAATCTATCCCTCCATTGGTTGTAATCTCCTCTGAATAAAAGTGGTGGCTTGGTATCAGTACCAATAGCCATTGCTTCTCTTGAACTCATTATATATGATTAATATGATATCGAATCTTCTACAGTTCAAAATTTGATTTAAAGGATTAATATTCAAAATTATCTCAAATAATCACACATAGAAAATTTGCACACATTCAAGACTTAGAAAAATTTAAGCATCAAGACTTATCCGAATTAGAAGTCCGGACACGCATATCCGGATTAGATATCCGGACAGCACAAATTGTCAAAATTCAAATCAATTCACAGTTTATCCGGATTAGGTATCCGGACAACTCAAACACTTGGTCAAAAATCACACAGTTAACAACATTGAATACGGACACAAAAAGTCAACAAGTCAACAAGTCAAACTATTTAAATCCGCACAATTAATCCTCACAATTCAATATATGAACGATTAACAAAGTTAACAATCAATCCGCTCAAATATCAAAGTCAAACAATTTAAATCGCTTAACAATGAAAGTCAAAATCCGCACAAGAATAGTCAACGATAAAATCCGCACAAGTCAAAGTCAAATATCGCTCAAACACTAAAATAGACCACAAAATGATCAAGATTAAATAGCACAATATCAAGCGGATAACCTAAATCGCACACTGTTACAATCAGATTATCACTTAATCGGACAACATTTAAACGATTTAACTCTAACTCGCATACACCAATAAGCGATTTAACCCTATATCGCTCACATCTGTTGAACCCAGATACTCTTAATTGACAGAAACACAGTTTATGTGAAATAAGAATTAAGAACAAGCAATGTATTTCAAATGATTATTCAGAATATTCAAAGATGAAAGTAAAACAGTGAATGAACTTGAATATGCCGAATGCTTTTAATGATAAAAGATGAACAATGAAAGCACAAATGTAATCTCACATAAAAATGCGTATAGTATAAGTCGGTTCCTTCAGGTAATTTAAGCCTGAGGAGGAAGCCTCCTTATATACACCTAGGACTAACAAACTATGTTATATAATAGGCGTGGAACTTTGAGCTGACTAGTCTGCATCCTTATCTTTGACTTCCCTTGAATAGCGGAGCAGACTTGGTCAAGCCGCCTTAAATCTATTAGCTGCTTGGAGAAGGTAGCTAGAAGCTCTACATGAATATACAGAAACTCTGCATGTAATATGCAGAGGCTCTGCATATACAGAAGCTCTGCATGTACTGTGTAGAGGCTCTAGGTCTTGGAGTTGTAGCTTTAAGTCAAGAACTTATGCTTTTTGGCACACAAAGCTTGAGCATCCACGGGGAAAGAGCGCGGGCTCTGTATGAATTAAACCTCTATTCTTGAGTAAGAGCTCTGGTTCTTGATCTTCTGCATGAGAGCTCTTAGTCTAGACCGCTTCAATTAGACTAAGTCCTATTCGACTAGAGTAAGAGATTTTTTACTTACTCTTTCACAAGTTGGGGTCTAACAATCTCTCTCTAAGTGTAAATAAGGCAGACTTTTACTTGAATTACAAAACAGAGTCTCTAAATGAAGCAAGAGGTTAAAAGGAACCTCTAAATTACATTTACTATCTAAAGAAGTACAATACTATTTGAAATGGAAATTACATCGACTTAAAGACAAAAAAGTACTTACAAAAGATAAGAGGTCTAAACATTTTGTAGTCTAATGAAGTTCCTAAGAAGTTTACGAAACTCAAGCATATTTCGTATCGACCTTAGGATAATTTTGGCTCGCTCCTTTGCTCTTGGGGAGTTGTCTCTACTCCTGACTAGATTGTCTCTTCTGTAGCGCAGAGTAGAGTTGGAGTACTTGTAATTCTGGTTGTCTCGAAAGAAGATCTTTTTTTATGCTCTTTTTGAAACACCACTCCCACTTCTGGTTCCACCAATACTGTCCAAGAGGGGATGCTGTTGATGCCCTGTAGATCTTCATTTGGTGCAGCGACAGTTAGTTGATCCACTCCTAGATCCAGAGCTAGTTGGAAGTTGAACTTGTATCTGAAGTCGAGCAGGTGTATCATTGTTTGGCGAACGGCAGAGTTGGCAACAACGTATTTGACTCCCTTATCCATCTTGTGATTTGTGATGTAAAACAGAGAGAGAAGATCCCATGGATTCATATTAATAAGGTCACAATCTGTGAACCTACATAAATGTCTGCGAGACCTCTCTACTGTGTACTCGTAGAATACAATTTGATTACGCTTCTTTATGTCGTGGACTTGCTTTATTCCATCAACAAAGTGGACTGCAGTGATGGGCTGAGTGTATTGATCTAGGAATCTCTGCCTGATGTGCTCTTGAACCATAGGATGAAGACTGATCTTCTGGACTGGTGTCTCTTCTCTTAGGTTGTAGAGGAACTGGTAGATCTCCTCACTGCCTGCCTTGTCCTTAATTGGTTTATGAAGGGGTGTTGGCGTGAACATGGCATCCATACTTTCCTTGATCCTTTGGACACGATCAGAAAGATGCTTCCATTTTGGCCCGCTGGTTGTGCCTTCAAAGTCTGCTCTGTTTGGATTGACAGGTACCCGCTGCCTCATAGCAGGAGTGACAACCCTGGTCCCTTGAGCAGGGACCCTAGCTATGTGTGTATGTTGATGTGGTGGAGGAGCAGCAACAATGACTTCTTCTAGAGGAATGGCAACTGGAATGTGCAAAAGTGCCGGATTAGCCACATTTATAGCTATCACCTCTTCTTCTTGTTCTCTGGTTGTAGGAGCAGCCACATCCATTACGTACTCTGTTGATGAGGACAGAGCCAGGTCTAAATCGTTTGATCCATAGACAGATAGAAGATCTATCACTTCTGTAGTCTTTTGTAGCCCAACTGGCTCTGCCTGAGATGCCATGGGCATCTTTCCTTTGCGAAGCGCCTCTGCATTATCTGGCGCTGGTTGGCTCTGTGTCCTCTGCCATAAAGGATCTTGAGCTGGTTGGCATGGGGCAGAGGACGTTTGTGCAGAAGGAGCAGCCATAGGCATTGTACTTGGAATGGCTGTAGGATAGTTCTCCCCCTCTTGACGATTTTGAGGACCAGACACATATGGGTCCTCATCATCATCAAGTCGTCTCCTCTTTGATGGTTTTGCACAAGGAGATGAATCCATTTGTTGCTTTGGTCTCTGGTCCTCTGCTCGAGGCATTGACTTGATCCTCTTCTCAATAACTTTGAGGAGTTCATCGACTGCGTTCCCAACCTTTCGAATTTCATCGTCCGAGCGGTAATTGAACCTGGCCAGAGTAGCATTGATGGCCTCCGCTGGTTTTGTGGCTTTGCTATTGAAATTTGAAGTGAAGTCCACCACCTTATGCAAAAGTCTATCATCCAGAGCATTCATCGCGCTCTGTGTGACATAATCCACAGGTACATTTAGAGGAATGAGTGATTCGGTGTCATGAGATGTGGACACCTCACCCCTCTGCATTGATGCAATGACCTCTCACAAGGCCTCTGTATTTCTTGCCGTCAATTCCATAAGTGTATCGAAACGAGAAACATTCGTCGAAGACTCAACTCTCAATACTGGCAAGGATGCTCGTATCTCATCCAGAGCATGTGTAGAAGGAGACGGCTCTACACGAGCCATGATGAGTTTTTGCTCTTCCAAAGAGCACCACATAGAGGTGAAAATGGAATGGAACTCTTTCCTAGTGACATATGCTGGATGGGTGACCTCTGGCTCAACACATGGGCCAGATTGTGTCCCCGTTCCAGGGATGCCTTCATTCACGACTTGATTGGTGTAAGTCGGGGAAGGACTTTTAGAGGATCCTCATGGTTCTCCTTGAGGAGAATTCACTACCTCTGTCTTGTCAGGGAGAGGATCCAAGGACGGTTCAGAGCTAGCCAGAGGACTCTCCATGAGTGGACTAAGAGACTGATCGAGAGTCTCCAATCCTTGTGCACCTATTCCTTGCTCCTAACAAGGTTGGGAGTCTACACGTGCAGAGGAAACAAATTCCTCTGTTCGGGAAAATGGCATGATATGGGGAGACATATCACTTATATTTTCAAAGGTTGCACCCTTTTGAGAGGGTGTTCCCTGTGGTGAGGCTTCCCTTTGGCTGATATAACCGGAGGCAGATGCGACCTCTGGTTGGATAGGATGGCTTTGGGTTCGAGGTGTGCACCTCTGTTTCAATGATCCCCGTATCTCGACCATCGGAGTCAGATGATTCATTTGCACTGGGAGTTGGGGTGGTAAAACGAGTGTGCCTATTTAGCATAGGCTGCTCTGGCTCACCCTGAGGCAGAGTAGCTTCTACACCTCCTCCCTTTTCTTCCTCCTCGCTCTCCATTTCTTCTTTCTCAGTCTCTCTTCTTCATTCTCTTCTTCTTCACTCTCTTCTTCTTCTTCCTCACTTTCCTCACTTGTATAAGACCTTGCAACATCGTCGTAGTGCTATTGGGCATCCCCTCGGTTTGGACTAGAGGATTGAGCCAAGTTTTGACGAGCTTCTTCCTTTACTTTGAGTCTGGCCTCTTCCCTCAGACGAGCTATCTCTGCCTGGCGAGCTTTTTCTGCTCGCTCCTCCTCTGCTCTAACATGAGCAAGCTCAGCCAATCTCTCTTGCTTTGCTCGATCTGCCTCTTCCTTTTTCTTCCTCTCCCTCTCAACTTTCTTTTTCCTCGCCTCCTCTCGTTTTCTTTCTTTCCCTTTCTCTTGCTCTGCTCTTACCCTCTCTTCTTCTGCTCTCATCGTCTCTCCCTCTGCTTAAGGCCTTAAAGTGTCCGTAATTCTCTCACCGTCTTCCGTGTACGTCTGTACGCTCTTCTGATCTCCTTTGTCTTCATATAACTCATGAGCCTCTTTGGAATTGGCCTCTCTACTGCATATCCCTCTTTGTTAACTGTAGGCCGGTATTGAGTGAACACGTTCACCTTGTGAGCAGGTAGACGACCCATATCAATATTGTTTTTGTGGAGAGTAGGTCTTAGAAGAAGACCCAAGAACCGTGGAAATGGCAGAGATGACAACTGTCTTCTTTTGGCCACTTCTTGGCCACAGCAGCCTTGAACTCTGTGTAGAGTATCAAGGAGTAGTTAAGAGATAAGTCGAAGAAGACACCATATACGATTTAAAGAACATTTGTTGAGCACATGTCGAGGGCTCCCAATCTTCCTTGTCAGCGATCTGTTGACCAATGTGAAAAGTGTGTTCCACATTGGTGGTAGTTATTGACGGCGATATTGTGACGGGTACTGGATTGCCTTTTTGTACCCTAAAAATTAAAAAAATGCCACTATCTCCTCCCCAAATGGGAGAGGGGCGTACTTAGAAAGCTGTAGGTCAGTTTTCGTTGGGATTTCAAGAACCCGTGAAAACATGGACCTTGAAATGCGAACAGTAACAAATTCCTTCGCGACAGAGTCATAGAAATCTCCAACGATTCTTCTTTGAGATTCGGTTACGGCACAAGATTGCCGGTATTCTTGAATATACCTTTCAGGTACATGGTCATCCGTATTTGTCAAGGCAGGGTTTAGGAAGTAATTTTGGAGGAAGTTGATGATGGGATGGTATGTTTGGTCGAAGTTTTCAAGTTGGAGGTGAAGGGCATGGTTATTGGGTTTGATAGGAAGAGGAACCATGTTTTGACTGGTATCCTCAACAGTTTTGTGGGTTGTGGTATGTGTTTGAGAGTTTCTTGACTCGGAGGAGGACATGGTTGTAGGTTTTGGGTATAGAAGAAGATTAAAAAAAAATCTAGGGTTTCAAGAAACAGTTCTTGATTCGAACAATGGGTTTGAGGAAAGGGTTTATGGGACTTACTTGACAGACAGGATGAACTTTTGATGACTTAATGGAATTCTGAGCACTGGTTTGAGAGCTTTGAACGAGTAACAATGGCAGTTAGAGGTTGAAGACGACGGGAGTTCTTGAATTTCTTTGTAAGCGTAAAAAATTATTTGGGGGTAAAAATTGTTTTAAATAGAGAAAATAACAACACTTGAGTATTTAGCGCCCCTAACGTCAGGTAAAAAAACTAAAACGATTTTTCACAGCCTGTGGGGGCGTGCCACGTGGACTGCCAGCTGCAAGTGGCACCTCCCACGTTTGAAAAGTGAAGCTCACAGGCGGTGATGCTTAATGTAGATGACAGCTAAGAAAAAATTTAAAAATTAAAGAACCGTATGCCTTCTAAATAAAATATTATATTTTAATTTTAAAAAAAATTAACAAGTATAAATACTCTGGTTAGAGTGAAATAGTTGTTTTGTAAAGAACCATAGTACTACATACAGAGAAAGACAACATACATTAGGATCTCATACAGAGACTTGTAATTGGGTTGTACATGTCCTCTGTAGAAAACTTGCTATGTTTAGAGGCAGAGGCTCTGTCTTATAATCATAAAGAGTTTTGAAGTAGAGGCTCTGTATAGTACACACAGAGGCTCTATGTGTCATGATCTGGTCCTCCCCCTTGACTTGAGCTTCTTATCTACTCCCCTTTAAACTATGCTTGGGTCATATGTGATAAGGATTGCACATGCATAAGAACCAAGGTACAGAGGCTCTGTATCACAAGATGACTAGGTCGTGAGCAAGAGGCTCTACATGTACTATGCAGAGGTTCTGTCTCATGGATCACAATAATACACAACAAAACATAAGTATGCATAAGGGATGCAGAGGCTCTGTATAGTACATACAGAGGCTCTAGCTTAGTTTGAAAGATTAAGCATACCCAACTTGCTAACCAGAAACTTAAATCTCTTTTCGTCAAGAGCTTTTGTAAAAATGACAGCAAGTTGTAAATCTGTACTAACAAAGAACATTTCATTCGTACCTTTCTCTACATGGTCTTTGATGAAATGATAACTTACATCGATATGCTTTGTCTTTGAGTGTTGCATAGGATTAGCTGTGATAGCGATAGCACTATCTGAATCACACAGGATTGGAATTTTCTCGAACTCGATGCCATAGTTTTTCGGTTGAGTCTTCATCCATATTACTTTGGAACAACAACTGGTTGCAGCTACATACTCTGCTTCAGCTGTGGTAGTAGAGACGCAGTTATGCTTCTTTGCGGTCCAGCTTATGAGCTTGTCCCTAACTAATTGGCAGTTCCCTGATGTACTCTTTCGATCAAGTTTACAACCTACATGATCAAAATCTATGTAGGCGATAAGATCGAAACCAGAATGCTTTGGATACCAAAGACCCAGAAATTGAATTCCCTTGAGGTATCGAAAGATTCTCTTTACAGCCGAGAGGTGAGATTCCTTTGGATTTGCTTGAAAATGTGCACAGAGACATGTGGCAAAGATGATGTCTGGTCTACTAGCTGTAAGGTATAGTAGTGATCCAATCATTCCACGGTATGTTTTGACATCCACCGGTTTTTCAGATGGATCTGTGCCAAGCTTGGTTCCCGTAGTGATTGGTGTTCTCATAGTGGATGAGTTGTGCGTTGGTATTTCTTTAACATGTCAGAGACATACTTAGCTTGGCTAATGAAAATACCATCTTCCCTCTATTTTACTTGCAAGCCGAGGAAGAATGTCAATTTTCCCATCATGCTCATTTCAAACTCACTCCCATCATGCCTCTGGTTCGTCGAACCAAAGATAATGTCGTCCACATATATATGTACTAAGAGCATCTCACCTTTATACATCTTTATAAACAAAGTTGTATCGATTTTACCTTTTTCAAAACCATTAGATAAGAGAAAGGACGAGAGACATTCATACTAGGCTCGAGCTGCTTTCTTAAGTCCATAGAGAGCTTTGTCTAAGAAATAGACATACTCTGGATGTGTGGAGCTTTCAAACCCCGGAGGTTGTTGAACGTACACTTCCTCCTTCATCTTACCATTCAAAAAGGCTGACTTAACGTCTATTTGATAGACTTGGAATCCCTTATGAGCAGAGAAGGCTAAGAACAAGCGTATAGCTTCTATCCTCGCTAATGGCGCAAAGGTCTCGTCATAGTCTATGCCTTCTTCTTGGCAATTGCCTTTTGCTACGAGCCTAGCTTTATTTCTCACAACGATCCCATCCTCATTCTTCTTGTTCCTGAAGACCCATTTACAGCCAATTGCAATTTTATCCTTTGGTAAAGGTACAAGAGTGCATACCTTATTCCTCTCATTTTAGGCTCTACCATGATTAGGAGGTTTACGAACAAGCATTCATTAGTTGTGGCAGCCCGTGTCTTTACGCCACTTGAAAGTTCACCAATGATCTGGTGAAGAGGATGATCCTTTGTCCATCTTGTTCTTGGGACAAATACAGAAGTGGGGGATGTTTGATCACGTTCCATGGGCATGTTTGGCATTGAGCTCGTTGATGGTGAAGAAGGTTCTGCTTGCTCCCCCTCGGATGATGGTACAGAGGAACCAGGTACAGAGCCAGAGGTATTATGCTCTGGTTCTACAAGACTGGGCTCTGATGCAGAGCTTGTTTGCTCTGGTTGTGGATTGATATGATCACCAGAGGAAGCAGAGGTGTGTGAAGGATCAGAGTCTGATGTACTTGTCGTTTGTGATTCTTCACTTACACTCGCAGATTCATCTCTTAGTGCATGTACAGAGATGTCTTTGTCACCATAGAAGTCTTCAAATAGGAGCCTGAGTTCCAATTCCCTAGACTTCATTTGAGAACTGGCAACCTGTGTTAAGTCCCATAATTCATAAAGTGAAAAAGTAATGAAAAGCAATAAGTGATGAAGAACCAAAAGACCGATGAAGACATCAAGGCAGAATTGGACAAGTCTGGAGAACAACCAGAAGGCCGATGGACGACCAGGGATGCGATGGAAAGAGCATCTTCATCGCCCCTCTGGTCAACAACACTTAGAGAATTATTCAACAATTCATCCAGAGGCATACGATGAAGATTTAAAGATAAGGATGATTCATCATATCATGGAAGACAGCTGGAGATGACAAGTCGACAACTACACTTCAAGTTTATCTTAATATTAAAGTTTATCAACAGTTTAGATAAACATTATCTGTTAATAGAAGAATAGCTAAAAGGTCTCGTTAGATAGCTATCTTCTAATTAGATTTCTAGTATAAATAGGTGATTAGGCCTATTGTACTATATGTCTCGTTTTACGTTTTTCTAATCAATAAAGTGAAACCTTTGACGCTTAAGACTGTTCTTTATTGTTTATAATTCATTCTTGAGTGTTCATCACTTTCTCCATTAAAACACTATAATTTGGTTATTCTTAACTAGATTATTAGTGTTATTGAGAGATATGGGATCAACAATTGGTATCAGAGCCAATTGATTGCTTTTCCAATCAAAACGATCAACCAAAATCTCTCAATTTTCATTTCTCTCATCAAAACGTAAAATCTCTCTCTTTTTAAAAATTCTCAATGACTAACTGGAATTCTGCATCCAGTGTTGGTTCCCTCACCAAGCCTCCAACTCTTCAACGAGAAGAGTACCTGCAATGGAAGATAATAATGGTGAATTTCCTGGAAGGAATGGACAGTAACCTCCTACGATCTGTAATGGAGGGTCCTTACATTCCACAAACTCTTCTTCCAAGAGTTCCAGGAACAAACACCACAGCGGAAATTACTGTCTACTATATGACCAAGGATGAGAAGAATTGGGATGAAGACGACATAGAAAGGGTAGAGACAGACAAGAAGGCCAAACGATTGATAATCATGGCCATACCCAATGAAATCTTCCAATCCCTCGATGCATGTTCCATAGCCAAGGAACTATGGGATGAATTGGCAAGCCAACTGGAAGGAGGGGCAAAAACGAAGAGAAATCGTAGAGCACAATGTCACAATGAATACATTAATTTCAAGGCCCTTCTTGATGAACCGATACAGAAGACATACGATCGTTTCAACACATTGATCAATCAATGTCGTCGAAACGATATCTCCAGAACTAAGGAAGAAAACAATGTTTTACTTCTAAAAAGTCTTGGTGATGAATGGACTCAGCTGTCTATGTCCCTTCAAGCAAACCAGGACCTAGACGGCTGGTCACTTCATGATCTGTATGGAACGCTTGCAGCACAAGAGAACGACATAATGAAGAAGAAGGTATCCATCGGTGGTCCTCTCGTTCTTGCTGCCAATGAAAAGGAAATATCAATGACCCCTACCAGAGAACACAAGAAGAAAGGCAAGAAAGCATTGGTGGTAGAATCAAAATCTGAAGAAGAAACTTCCGAGCAGATGATGAAATTAAAGATTTTGCCAAATCTTTGGCCTTGATTACAAAGCAGTTCCAGAAAAAGTTCATCAAGAAAACCTATGAACGAAAAGAGTTCAAAAGGGAAAGATACCAGTCATCCTATGAAAGGAAGCCATCCAAATTTCATCAGAGGAAAGATAGAAGAGATGGAAGAGAAGAGAGGGAAGAAAGAAGAGAAGACAGAAGAGACGAGAGGAAAGAGGACAATGATGGAAAGTAAAATGACCTCCGATGCTTCAGGTGCGGAAAACTCGGTCATTTTTCCAAAGAATACAGAGTACGATTGGTAAAGGATGCTGACTATTCCCCGAAAAAGAAAATTGGGTGTCTGATTCTTCATCAGATGATGAAGACAAAGCACTCATCTGTCTGATGGCCACGTCCAAAGCAGAATCTGCCTCCGACTCTAATGATCAGGTATGTGAGTCTACTTCAAATGAAACCAACTCTGCTCCATCTGAGCTAGAGTTAAGGGTTATAAAAATTTCAGAAGATTTCTTTAAATTACAACGGAAATTAAATTTTGAAAAATCTGAAAAGATAAAAGCGGAAAAAGAAGCAAGTTTCTACAAAAGAGAGACTGAGCTTCTAACCAAAGAAAAAACCGAACTTGCTAAGGAAAAGACTCACATCAACACTCTTAAGAAATCATAGGAAGATAAACTTCTGGAATTAAACAAACAAATAACTAAGGACCTAGAAAAGAAAACTAAGGCCTTAAAGGAATCTGAGGCAGAAAGACTAAACTTAGTTGCTCTTAAAGATTTCTTTCAAAAAGAGCGGGAAATTCTTCACCAGAAACTTGAAACCAATGAACTTCTGATGAAGAAGTACAAAGATGCCCAAGACGTTCATGAAAAAATAAATGGTCAAACGAACGCTCAAGGGATTGGATTCAATGAATTGGACTCTTTCATCGAATCAAAGAAATCCACCCTTGAATCCACTTTCAAACTTGGATGCATTCAAAAACCCGACTACTCCAAAACCAAAAGCAAATTTTAAAAGAGTTAAAGTCGATGGAAAAACTGTCGTTCCAAGACAGGATTTTGAAAATGTGGTATACGAGAACAGTACAAATAAGAATTCTGATGGAAGAAATGACACCTCTAAATCAGAAACCGATGGAAACCCTATGGTTAAACAAGAATCTCTGATTGTCAATTTCACTCCATCAGCAAGTACCATTGATGAAAAAGAGAATTCTAATGAGGAAACATCAGCTGATGAATCGATGAACCATTCAAGTAAAATTGAACGTTCATCAAAGTCAGAGTCGATGAAACCTCAAGGAGATCACTCTGAAGCATCAACCTCTGAACCGACATCTTCCACTTCAATTCATGCTAATTTTGATTTTGAGAAATCAGCAAGAGACTTTCTCGATTCTGAATCCGAAGAAGAGATAATTTGTGAATCACCAAAGATCATGGAGAGTAAAAATCCTCAAAACTTGAAACCTTCAATGAAATCTGGTATTCCTTCATCGATGAAAATCTTCAGACAAAGGAAAGGGAAAACTGAAAGATAGCAAATCTGCCAAAGATAACTCACAAGGCCCTAGTACATCTTTCAAGTTCATCCAGTTCACTCGTGAGCAAAAACAGAAGTGGCATACCTCTGAGAAAACTAACCACCACTTTTCCTCTCATCAAGCTGAAGAAAAGAAGACCTTCCTCAGGAGAAAATAAGTAAAGCCAAAGAGCTCTTCAAATAACAAATCTGAACTAGATAGGAAGTTTGAAAAAACAACAGATGATAGGACAGGATTTACAACTAGATTTACTTCTTTGTTTCCATCGAATAAAAGGAATGCTAGACATACAAATCCAAAGCATCATTGTTGTCAATGTTTAACTCTTTTACAAAACCTGAGGAATCACATGTTGACACATCACTGTCCCTTCTCCCAACACGTTTATCGCTACAAAGTCAAAACGTGAAAAAGCCCAAACCAAGGGCAAGGGAAATGCTAATAAACCCAAGCCTGCAAAGGCCAAGGGCAATGCAAAGAGTATGATATCCCCTACTAACAAACGAGGACCCATTATGAAATGGGTAACCAAATCCGCTTAATTTGTCTTGCAGGACCAGCATGTGCAACCATGGTACATGGACTCAGGTTAGTCCAGGCTCATGACTGGTGACATAAGTCAGCTGACCTCCTTCATCGAAAAATCTGGAGGCTCTGTGACTTTTGGAGACAACA
>NW_020203032.1:0-1480 GCF_001531365.2 Cynara cardunculus var. scolymus | reverse complement strand
GGCAAACCCAATGAATAAGAGTTAGCTCAATTATTTGAAGACATCTTTGATAAAGAAGTAATCTCTGGACATGAGCCAAATGCAAAATCCATCTCTAGAACAGATGACGACCATGAAGTCTCCAATGCTAAAGGTACATCACTTACTGAAACTCATGTTACTTCACCATCTTCTTCTGTGTTTTCAAATCATGATCAAGATCCAGAGTCTAACTCTGGAGATGATCTCGTCGAGAGGGATCAAGCAGTTCCATCGGTTGATGAAGAACTGCATCCTGTTGCTCCAGAACCCCAATCAAGCACCAAGTGGACAAAAGATCACCCACACCACCAAATCATTGGTGATCCAACCTCTGTTGTAAAGACGAGATCTGCCACAAATGAATGTCTCTTAACCAACTTTTCGAGCATGATAGAACCAAAGAAGATTTCAGAAGCCCTACAAGACCCAAACTGGATAGACGTGATGCAAGAAAAATTACTCCAGTTTGAAAGAAACAAAGTATGGTCCCTTATGCCTCTACCCAAAGGGAAGACCGCCATAGGAACCAAATGGGTCTTCCGAAAGAAGAATGACGAAGATGGCATCGTAATAAGAAACAAAGTCAGGCTTGTTGCCAAAGGCTAACGCCAGGAAGAAGGGATTGATTATGATGAGACATTCGCTCCCGTTGCAAGACCTAAAGCCATCAGAATGTTTCTAGCCTACACAGCTCACAAAGGCTTTAAGGTCTATCAGAAGGATGTCAAGTCTGCCTTCCTCAACGGCAAACTTCAAGAACAAGTCTACGTGCAGCAGCCTCCTGGGTTCGAAGATCCAAAACATCCGGACTACGTCTATTTTCTAGATAAAGCCCTCTATGGGCTTAAGCAAGCACCTAGGGCCTGGTATGAAACTCTATCTACCTTTCTCATCAATAATGGATTCGAAAAAGGTACAATCGATACAACCCTTTTTCTCAAAAAGCATAAAAGCGATATCTTACTTGTTCAAATATATGTGGACGACATCATATCTGGTTCTACAAATGCAAAACATTGCGAAAAATTCTCAGAGTTGATGAAAAGCAAATTTGAGATGAGCGTGATGGGAGAACTTAGTTTCTTCCTCGGTCTTCAAATAAAACAAACTTCAGAAGGGATTTTCAACAATCAGTCCAAGTATATGACTGACCATCTGAAGAAATACTCTCTCTCAAATTCATCATCGATGAGAACACCTATGGCTACAGGCGCTAWGTTATTTGYTGATCCATCAGGCAAACCTRTGGATGTAACAACCTACAGAGGCATGATTGGATCACTCCTGTATCTAACTGCTAGTAGACCAAATATTATGTTTGCTACATGTCTTTGTACAAGAAATCAATCAAATCCTAAAGAATCGCATCTATCGGCAGTCAAAAGGATCTTTAGATACCTCAAGGGAACTCCATCATTGGGTCTCTRGTATCCAAAGAACTCTGGCTTTGATCTAATAG
>NW_020203031.1:0-24744 GCF_001531365.2 Cynara cardunculus var. scolymus | reverse complement strand
ACCCAACCCCCCCCCACCCTCACCTCACCTATAAATAACCTTCTTCTACATTCATCCTTTCTTTACGCCTTCAAAACCTGCAATAAGACTCCGACGAACAAAAAACCTGCAACTTCCACAAAAATGGCCTCATCCGCTTTTCATGAATCCAACAATAACGATAGCCAAGTACAGTCAACAGGCGCTGACAGCCGCGCACTTGTCTTTTTGCCCATGAAACCAAACAATCACGCCATTGAACTGCGCAACACCCTATTCAACGACCGTTTTGCAATAATCATAGAGTTCTTCAAGAACTGCATCCTCCTCCCCGCCCTCACTTTAGTGGACCCCGGTACGTACAACAATACTGGCAAACCTGCGAATTTCATCCAGCCAGTCACAGAATAATGGGGGATATGGACGCCCCAAATGACAAGATATGCTCGCTAAAGATATCGCGAGCTAAAGTTTCTAGGGTGTTATGCATTCCCACAAGAAGGGAACTCGGGATTGAACAATACGACGAACCACCAACCTCCGACGATATCCTCCGATTCATAAAGATGCTAGGTTACAACCGTGACCTACGCAATGTTTCGGACTTCAAAAGACAATTCCTCCCGCCAATATGGAATTTGTTCTTCTCCATACTAAACTGATCCCTTACGTGCAAGTTGGGTTCCCTAGACCAAGGGAACCTCAACATAATGACAATCATGTATGGGTTATTCTTCAACCTAAATCTCGCCTACGCCTTCCACATTTACAACGAGATTCATGTGGCCGTGATCAAAAAATGCAAACTTCAAGCCGCATGAAAGCCCCTCTCTGCAGTTCTCTTTCCCCGCTTCCTCGCCCTCTTCATTGGGGACGCGATGAGGAAGCATGGTCTACCTGCTGCGGAGCCTTTCACCCCGGTCTACAAGATGCAAGGACACCGACCAACCCTCTCGAAGGAGGGATACAGCATCAATCGACTGCTATCCCGGGCTATGCTCACTGTCATACCATCGACAAATGAGATACGCTAGACCTATGAATGCTCCATGTTGTCCCAAGAACCAAGGGCAGCTACCCTAGAGCATTTAGATCCGTCCCCCCTCCAAGCGAGGGAGCACAAGTGTCATCTTCATCGGATGATGAAGATGATGATGATGATGATGATGATGATGCTACTCGTGCTTCCCCCGGCCTTACTCGTACAATTCCTCAACCCACTTCCCAAAGGGAAACCACATCCACTATCCCTGGCGATCAAAGCCAAAGGGGTATTGAAACAGGACGACCCAATCCCATCACACACATAGAAGCATGTGTTGCTTCTGACGTTGAACCCATAGATCTTTCAGAGCGATCTTCCCTTCATGCACCTCCCCCTTTGATATTTGATCTATCGAAGGGGACACACATTCGTTTCACTTACTCGGCCTCTGAAGACGAGGAAGACGAAGCTGATGTAGCAACATCACGAGATAGCTCTTCTTTCGAGGGCTATCAAGGATATGATGGAAGTCCTTCGAGGCCTACATTCACAAGGCCAAGAAGGCGCCTCAGGAACAGAGGCACAACCTGCAGCATCCGTTGCTGCAGGGGTTACCCAACAAGCCGATCTAGTCACAAAGGCCGAGTTCCAAGCCTATGTCGATACAGTGACGTGGTCCTTGGATGACCTTAAACTCCTCATACAAGGGATTGTGGACAACCAACCCTCAACCAATACCTCAGACATCCACCAATCCCTTGCAATCCTACAACACCATCTCACCCAAATAGAAACCCAAACCCAAGCCAACACAACCCKCCTACAAATGCTCCAACAAACCGTCACCCAACACCACAATACCACATCCTCCCTAGCCACCCAAAGAAACCAAGTCCTTATCCAATCCATCGCAACCCTCACGGCTCAGGCAACTGAGGCCGATAGAAACCTCACCTACATCATTACCCAACTACAAACCATCCTTCGACACCTTCATCAGATACCCATCTCCATCATCTCCAAAATCCCTCAACCTCAACCACCATCCACTTCATCACTCGATGAAACCCTCGCAACACTCACCACCCAAATGGCCACCATACAAATCACCCTCACCCAACTACCCACCACCATACTTGCCCAAATATCACAACCAAGTCAACCCTCACCTCCCTCTGCAGGCCTATCCTTTGATGAAGCCTTCTCCTCCTTCACTATAGAGGTGAGGATTCTCATTGCAATCCTTCCCCTTCCTCCAACATCCGCTACACCCTATGTGCCACCACCACCAACTACAAGCACAGATTTTGCCACCAGAGCCGATCTTCGGGCTCTGTCCAAGGCACTCATCTCATCCTTCAATGAGATCAGTGCAAAGTTTGTCGCCCGATTCATTGAAGCTACCACAGCGCTGAGGAAGAGTCTTCAACAATAGCAAGAACGAACAAACACTCTCCTTCGCACCATGGAACAAAGACGCAACAAGGATCGGATGCATACTCTCGCTGACCACATTCGATTGTGGAAGAAGAACAGATCAAGACCCTCCTGCTCATCTAGCCTCCCCCTAAAACGACGAAGACATGATGATCCAGACCCCGATGATCAAGGTCTTGGACCTCATGAGGGGGAGAAAGAGGTGGCGGCTACACATCACACCAAATCCGCTGCACCACAACAACCATCACCATCACAACAACCACCCTCTACTGAATAAACCCAAGTGAGGGAAAAAGAGGCTTTTCCCTCTGATGATGAACAAGATATACATGTTCCCTTAGCTACAACCCCAAAACCCATCGTGTTGAGTTCATCAACCGATAAAGAGCCAACCACACCACCAACAGAAACAAACCAAACTTTCACTTCCTCACCCACAACAAACCTACCTTTAACCCCTTCACCAACACCTCGCATAACTCAATCCTTCACCCTTTCTACACAACCAGAACCTATAACAAACCAACCCTCGCCCCAAAAACCACAAACCCCAACAGAAACCCATGCACCAGAAACCACCCAAGCCCATGAAACGGAGCCAACCGAAGAAACCTTACCCTCTACCCATATACAAACCCAAACCAAAACACAACCCCCAACCTATACACAACCCTTAACCCATCAACCTGTGGTGCATGCGGATACTCCCTCTTCTTCAAGGCAACCTCCACAGGGCCTGTAGATGAAATCATACAAAGCATGGAGTCGATGAGGAGACGCCCTCAACTGCCGCCCAGGGAACCAGTCATGATGGAAAACATCCATTAATATATATACCAAGACCGCGATGAGAGTTTGTCCACCAACCCTCCAATGATAGCCTAAGTCTATGGACCTCTTACACCATCGATTCATCAGACAGACCACACAAGCACCCCAAGCTGTCTTCTCGAATGATAGGATAAGGAGGGTCATAGACTTGAAAGTAAAGACATTTGCCAACCGATCTATCCAGTTCATCGGGTTCACCGTGGAGAGAGCACATGGGCTAATTAGCGTGTTCAACGAAAACGACCTTATCAATCTCAACCCATACGACTTGATCGAGTTATATGCTTACACAGCTCAAAGGCAGGATCACGGCATAAGATTTGGAATGGCAAACCGAGCAATAGTGAAGACGATGGAATCCCTGGTGAAACACAGAGCCAAAAGTGATTTTGAAATTGCTTTTAGGCTAGGCATTGAAAGACTATCCTGCGCTCCTCCAAACGAAGACTTCCAGGGCCTGCAGGAGAAACGATCTGCCTCAGTTCTAACTCAACCCGAACTTGGACTTGTTTACAAGAATGAGTTTGGGGTTAAAAAATTCTTCAGACTGACTGAAGCCTTCAAGTATTCAACAGATACACTTGAATGGTTTCAGAAAATCATTAGAGAAAGACTGGGCAGAAACCATGTGTCGAGGGAAGTAGGAAGTCAGCTCATCCACGAGATATCGACAGTCATCGCATATCGAAGACTGCTCCTATGCTTCAGAGAAATATACTCAGGTAGCTCATGATGAGTTAAAAGTTTTTTTTTGCTTTGCCTTGATGTATTTTGATTCAAGTATTGTAAGAAATTTCATTATCCAATGAAAATTTGGAATTTGATGTTTTTCTACTAGATTAGTTTCTGTTCTTCACAAGTGTGTCTAGAGTAGACTATGTTATTTCATTACTTAGGGGGACATTGTTAAACCCCACAATTCATAATGTAAAAAGTAATGAAAAACAATAAGTGATGAAGAACCAGAAGACCAATGAAGACATCAAGGCAGAAACGACTAAGTCTGGAATTCAACTAGAGGACCGATGGACAGTTCAACTAGAGGACCAATGGACAGTCCAAGGATGCGATGGAAAGAGCATTCTCATCGATCCTCTGGTCATCAACACTTAGAAGATTTTCCAGATGCAATAAAGATTTGAAGATAAGGATGAAATCATCACATCATGAATGACAGCTGGAGATGACAAGTCAACAGCTGGAATTCGAGTTTATCTCAATATTAGCGCTTATCCATATAAAAGATAAACTTTATCTGTTAATAGAAGATTTTCTAGAAAGTAGCATTAGATAGTTATCTTCTTAATAGCCGATTAGTATAAATAGGTGATTAGACCTATTGTAAAAAGAGAAGGTTTACGAATCGCTCTTACGTTTCTCAGTTTATAAAGTTWAACTTTTGAAGCTCAAGACTGTTCATAATTATTCTTATTTTTCTTCTCGAGTCTTCATAACTTCCTTCATAAAATCACTATAATTTGGTTATTCATAACTAGATTATTAGTGTAATTGAGAGATCTGGGATCAACAATATTGCTTCTGCTGTTGCTCCACTAGTTGCTGCTTCTGCTGTTCATAGCTCCGAGGAACCAGATAGGGCAGATGTGTGCCCGCGATGAGCAGGTTTGACGATAATGGTTAAATACTTGACTTGTCATCCTAACCTCTTGAACAATATTTTTGGGTTATCATTTTGGGGTACAGTTTGATACACTTTTAATCCGTCTTTTGTGTATTGCTAACGGATTTGTTATAACTTTTATGTTGGATATTATGACTTGGTGTTGGAATTCTTTTTGGTTTGTCTAGTTCCACTCTTCTTTTTAGGTACATCATCCTTGTGTGATTTTTAATAGTGTTTATGTTAAAACAGTGGACCCTCCTTTCGTTTGTTAATCTAAACACTTTCCTATTAAACCAAACCCGCGCCACTTTTTTTGGTCCCTTTCTCTACAATGAGGACATTGTTCATTTCAAGTTTGGGGGGAATGTGTTCAAAATATATAAATATATACATATATACATATATATATATATATATATATATACCTTCGGAAAATTGGAAGGTATGAAAAAAAAGAGAAAACAAAACAAAACAAAAAGCGAAAGTCTTCAAAAAATTGGAAGACAAAAATAAAAGGCCCAATTGTCTAAAAAGACAAAAATATGTCAAACAGGGAAGTTGTACATCATCTATGCTAGACGAATATCCAATACCTTCTGTAAGTTTCGCTTTTGTTTCTTTCCTTAGGTTTCTTTTTCTTTATTTTGTTCTCTTTTACTTGAGTACAAGTAAATGATAACTCTCAATTTGTGAGAGTTATTTGTTGTTCAATACTCCTATTTTTATGTGTATTATGTACCCACTTTGCTTCGATTATGTATGTTTGGTCTAAATTATTGTAAGAGGTGATGAAAGGTCATGAATTTGATTATTTTCTGAAAAGCCGTTGCTGTTGGTAAAATGTCCATTATCTGCTCTCTTTCTGCCTACTTCGACATTATTTTCAAAGCGGATTTGGATAAATTTAAATAATGGTTCTTCTGGGTATTTAAGAAAATAAATTCTGAAATCAAATCCGAAAATCTCACATTAATTAGAAGTCCTCCCTTTATTTTAATGAAAATGTCACCTTTACATTTTCCTTATTTTAAGGGTAAAGCAAACTTTACCTTTTTCATCCTTTCAAAAAAGGTGACAAGGCCAGAAAAGCTTAAATGAACTTACGGGAATTATTTGCCCTCTAGTCAAGAAGGTTTTCTTTCTTTGGGTAAAAGGGATATCTATTTCTCCCTTTCCCCCTATAAATTGAAGCATTCTCTCACTTGAAAGACATCGACATGGGAGCATTTACTCTCAACTGAAGATCTGGAGTAGTAGAGCAAGTTTAAATTTTGTATTTACTTTTATTTTCGTATTTAACTTTTAGTCTCGCTTCTGTGCATTGTATGCCTCATGTGGGCAACAATTTTAGTGAAATTTCTATTCAAATATTTCGTATGCATTTCTCTTCCTATTTTCCTCTATGTTCTATAATTTCCTTATGAGCTATCACCCCCTTGGGTGTGGGTGTGAGTCAAACTTAAGAACTTGAAGGCACACTTGGGTGTTGCCATTTTTATTAATTCTTAAGCTTGGTCATTTAAGTCGGGACTTAAGCTCAACGCGGATAAGCCGATCACTTTGATGTGTTAATATTAGATCCTTGATCCAGAGATGGGCGGATTCGAAATATGGCTTAAGTGATGCACAAAGATTTGAGAGAGTCTTTGATAATCACGTAGAGATATGGATTCTGCATGTTTTTAGCTAATGTTCAGATATTAATCGAGATTTATAGTACAAAGAGATTTGAGTATAAATCTTCAGGCTAGTGGAACCAGATATATTTTAATCTCTTAGCTAATTTGGCAAGCTTAAAATTGATAAAAGTGGACACTTTGTGGGCACCCTATGGGCACAATATATAAGAATTCACTTTCGAGAGATTGGAGTTTTTATAGAAGTCCCATGAGTTTCTGGCCATATTGTTCCTACAATCTTCTTAAGGAAAACTTACAACCATACCCATCTTTTCATTTTAAAGGTTTATTTCGTATTCTAAGTTTTGCACCAACAAAATTCAACTTTTATTCTCAAATAGAAACATGCTCAAGAAGTTCATGAAACTCTCTGATTCTCAGTAGTYYARTCCMTGTGRAAACKATCTTGGTACTATACCACTTTATTACTTGAAGCGATCATAGTGTCGACATGCACTTGCACCGACACTGTGAGGACTTTGTGCCCACTGTATGAACACTTACGATTCCAAGCCATTAGTAGTACAAGAGCATGTATTTTGGAATTTTTGAGTCGTGTATTTTGTATTTTGGTTTCTTGTACTTTGGACCTTTGTGGGCTTGAACATGCATTCTGTGAATGAAATATATGTTATATGCAAATGTAAGTTGGGGGTGTTACATCAACACACCACGATATTTCTACAGGTATTTAATTGTTCACGGTATGTCTTTCATTGGGTTACCATGACAAAATCCTAATATACATACATAAGTTTACATGTATATGGTTGCATGCACCTACAATTGTTGATTAGGAACAAAAAAAAAGAGGAAATCAAAGAACACGGAAGACATTAAATGATAAGAAATGAAATTGTACCAAACCGGAAGAAATCCGTGGCTCTTATTTTCCCTCTTTGACAACAAAGTTGCTTCATTGAGACCTTCTGAGCTCCGGAATTTCATAGTTATTTACTTCTTCGTCCATCAATCATATTTTGTTGTTGAAAAATGTGTATATTTCTAAATTGTTGAAAACGGCAATTTTGAAGCAACCACATTTGTAGCTCTCAACACAACCATATGAAGATAAAGCTAAATGAATTTCCGTATGAATAATTCCTAAATCATAGCATCTAAAATTTCAAAATGGGAAATACTTGTGTGCCAATTTGAAAATTTATTTAAAAATATATATATATATATATATATATATATATACTATCTTATTAAGCAAATTTAGTAAAAGTCTTAAAGTCTTAAAATTCTAAATGACCAAAATACCCTTATCTATTCTATACTATCTTATCTATACTACCTTACAAGTTATGATGCATGAGGTACTATTTTTCTATGCATGAAATTTTAAAAATCTTAATTATAATTCAAAAAGCCATTTGTACAAGTTAAGATTTACTCTCCCAATGCACCTTCTTAGGTTCCCGCTCCTCTGATGTCCCTTTCCCTTCTATTGTCTTTTCATTCCYCAATGTCACTGCTCCCAAACTCATCTTCCCAGACGACTATTGAAGCCCCAATCTTATGATTTCAGATTCAAATCCATCTTCTCAATATATACAGTTAGGGTTCTCATTGCTTTCATCTCCATCTTCTCTATCCGCTTCYTACAAACTGCCTCGTTCAAGATTTATCATCATATCAGGTATGATCTTCTCCTTCATGCTTATCTCTTACTTRGAATACTTCAAGCATAAACCCACAACAAAACAGGAACTTTCATATTTTCAACTTTAATGGCTTTTTATCAAACCTTTAACCTCTCCATCATCAAACTCGAGAGGAACTTTCCTATTTTAATCCTCGATTGTTGGATTCCAGCCATCGATTCTTGAACTTTCCTTTTAATGCCTTTGTTTTGTGTTCTCGAGTGTGTGCTCAAAATTGCTTTCTCAACTTCTTTCCTATCGTTTCTTTTGCAGGAATTGTCGTAATCAAAGTCGTTGGCAACGAAGTGTAAGTTTGATCCTTTGATTCTGTTTTTTAACTTACCAATACACTGTGAACTCATCGCAATTGTGGGTTGGGTTGTATCCTCCACAACTTAGCTTTTTTCTTACCCACTTGAAACGCTTCAAATTCCAGTATCACATTTGGGGATTTTAGTATGCTCTTGAACTAAGTTGGATTACAAAAAAAATCCATATATTTCAAATTTTGACATCGGGGGTGTTCTTGAATTGATTGAGATGTTACTGCTTCAGTTCTCTATGTGAAATTTAGTGTTACAAGTTCTAAAAATTGAATTYTRAGGATGTTTATATTTCATACACTTTTAAGTTCTGTAGAATGCTCAATCTGTAGCTAGAGTTTGAAATTTTGATGTTTGATGYTGATAAATTTCAGTTTTTAAATTTGAAAATTTGATGTTTGATGCTGTAAATTTCAGTTTTTAAATACGAATTTGCTATGGGTTTTGTTGATCATTTGTTACCAACATTTTCAGTTCTGATTCTTGTAAATTTTGATGGGGGTAATCGAATGTCTAAAAGCATCTGGAATATTATTTTGCATCAATAAGCTGAAAGATATAGGTGATTGTGTTCGTGGTTAGAAGACAGAGGATTGAAATAAAATCAATGGCACTAGATCCGACAACTAGAAACAATGGTGTTGTATTAACCAAAGTCGACATGGGTTCTTCTGACTCTTCTGCCTCAACTGTTTGGACCACTGTTGTCCAGGCCTCCACCATCTTCTATGATACACCTGCTACCCTAGGTTTGATTTACTTCCTTCATCCCCCAACAGTTCTTGCAGTTGTGTTTTCAATTATATTTTTGTGATTTGTTCCCCTATGTTCTTGCAGCAGTTAGTCTATGCTATGGGAAGATCTTGTAAACAATCCTAAAAAAGAAGGCGGTGGTGGTGAATTCCTCAATCACAAGAAGCTTCAATATGCCAAAAAAAGATCAGAGGGGCATTCGTTAGACTTTATAGAGGCCTTAGTTTTCTCAAGACTTACAGATGTATATATACATATATGTCCACCTCCTACAAAATAAATACATACTTGACTTATGTTTGTGGGTTTGCAAATTAATTATATACATATATATATATATATATATATATATATATATCATTAATTGGTTATGTTCACCTAATAATTAAATATTGATATGCTTGAAAAGGTTAGCTTTGTTTTGGCTTTTAAAAAAAGCAATCATATTGTTTCAGCAGCAGCCAATAGATCCTTAAGTATCTTTTGTCAARTTCARAAAATRAAATGCATATGTATTTGTWASTTTTAAGAAATTTTAGTGTTTGTCAWGTTTAAAAGAMRACTTCAAAATTATTTAAGGTGTGATTAGGTAGCTATATATTTATTTGTAGTATATAAATGTTCTGATTAATTGAATATTTTTTACAGCTCATTAATATGGTGGCACTTGTAAAATTTTTTTACAGGGCAGACACTGGTGCAGAACCAAGCTTGGATTTTGTGGTGTTATTTTTTCGGTTTGTCTTATTCAACAGACTTAATTTTTTTTTATTTTCATTAATAGCTTAAAAAGAGATGCACTTAAGTTTTACTTTATATGGGAATTTGATAATACTCGGGCTTATCGGCATATTTGTTTTTAGTTTACCTTAATGAGAAACCAGAATTGGAATATGTTTCGGCTTCTACAAGTTTAGGTTACAAATTAGTATCTCAAGTTGAATGTTTTTAGCAAGGAACTTTATGAGTGATGTGATTGGCTAATTTTTCTATGGTTGTGGCCTTGTAGTCGCGCTGTTGTCTGATGATACCTTATTCTTAGGATTGTGGGTTTTGGCTTGATTTGGTCTTGGTTTAGGGTTCCATCTTTGTTGTTTCAAAGGTTTCATCTCTACCATGCTCTTGTCACCCTCTTTGTCATGTTTTTGTCATATGTAGTAATGTAGAATTACGAAATTTGTTTTCCTTCAAATCTAAGTGGTTGTTTGCTTTGCCACCGGTTACGGGGTAAGTGTGGATCTTTATTGTACATTGTTTATGCATTCGAGATTATTGGCTTTGGTATATCTGGCAAAGGTCCTCTGTTTTGGTTTTTGGGTTTTTATGGATTGGTTTCTTTAAATTTTTAGTTTCTAAATGATGTCATTGGGTTTATTTTTAAGCCTTTTTTGGTTTTTATCCCAAAACATTTTTTAGGTAATGTTGAAAATTGTAAAAATGGGTTTGTTGGTCTAATAGCTTATAAGTTATTTTAATCTTTCAATAAGTTTTTTCAAGTTTCGTCCTCTTTTCCAAGCAAAAAAATAATTGACGTGCCTTTTTTTTAATGATGATGAATAAATATGTAAACATATATAAATTTATTTATGAATCCAATATTGATTTTCTAATGAGTATAATAGACAATTTACCCAAATTTAGATATTTATCAGTTTACAAAGTCGGTTTTATTGATTTATATTTCAGACTTTTAGTACCTCTTCTTATCAATCAAAAGTGAAATAAAAAATAGACTTCAACACCTCTTATCTTATTCAATGATTATTTTATAAATGATTGCTTAATTGAAAAGTACTCCCCCAAAATCATGAAGTGTAGTATATTATGTGATTTTGCTATGACGAGTTTTTTCTCCAAAACATTTAGGAGAATGATTGATGAATGTCATTACCTAAATTCTCCAAGATATGTTTTTTTTNTACATTGTGAACCTAACTTAAGGTTGAATTTCATTTTTTTTTTTTTTTTAGCATTTGTTGTTTAAGCCTTTTTCATCCCTAATATTTCACATGGAATGAGATTGTTGTCTAAAGTACTTGAACCTCACTTGGAATCTCGTATTTATGCAAAWTGTTCTTTTTGCATTTTATAGTTAAATTTTGCATCTCGTTGCATTGCACGGGTACACAACTAGTAATTATATGAAAAAAAAACATACCGAAGAGGATAACCGGCAAGTTGGATTCAACAAAGAACATCGAATCCCACGGACCTTGCTGGTTCTGAAGATAAGAGATCCAAAACATATTATCATAAACGATTAATTTCTATGATCTACAACTAATGATGAGCTGGGGATTTCGTCAAACTCCGTCGAAAATAAATTTCCTCTTTTGGTCCAAGTAATCTCATAAACTATTAATTTCCATGATTTACAATTAATTTCCACGTTAAAAAATAATTTCCTCTTTTGGTCCAAGTAATTTTAGGATTTTCATAAATATGTCCAGGGGATTCCGTCGAACTCCCCAATAGACGACGAATACACAAAAATCTGATATGATAAGGATGCACGACTAGAAACCGAGCAGTTCAAACTCGATGAAGAGCTGGAACAAGATACTAAAGGATTTGCAGAGTCCAAAATCAAAACCTATGAAAATCTAATCTATTGCAAATTGAGAAATAGCTTACACTAAAATTCAGTCGTGCCTTATCTTCAACTGAATGCATGGCGTAATAGAGAACAAAAGAATTGTTTGATGAGGGTTTGAGGAGATTGAGCATGACCAATTAGATAAGCAAGGTAGAGCGTGAATAATGAGAGCGAGAATTGAGAGGGGGTGAATCTACATGTAGGGTTTTGAGGATGTGGGATTAGGAGTGGTATTTGGGACATGGTGATCAGTGAAGGAGATATTCGGGGAAGTGGGCTTGAAGGGGCTTGCACAAAGCTTTACAAGTTGTACAAGATGCATAATATAGTGTACCTCTTAATTTTTAACATTAACTGTTTAGCGCATGCTTGATAATACTAGTTATGTACCCGCGTGTAATGCAGAGCAAAGCAACTCGAAATCAAAATCGAGAACTTGAAGCTGCAATCATGTTTCATGTTTTATTCTATCTCCTTCCTCGTGAAGGTTAATTTTTTATGGCTCCATGTGGTTTTATAATGAAAATTGGATAGTATATATTTGGAAGGTTAATATCATATGAAATGGGATTGCTGGATAAAAGAGTTTTCAATCTAAAACATTGATTGTTTTTATCTTTTAAAAACATCGGCTTGTAGTTTTTGCAACTTGGGATTGAAAAAAGAAAATAAGAAATTTGATGGTGATTTCTTAGGTAAACATGCTTTCTATGTTAATATGAGTATATGATATTTGAGTATTTGAAGGTATCAAAATTTTCAGTAATTTGGATTTTTTGATCATCCTTGGGGCATGATCATGAATATGAATGGGCAAAACATGAAATTATAACTTGTGCTCTAATTGTTTTTTTACCAAAAAAGATTGATTTACTACGTTTTCCACTTTATTCTTTAGGTGACAATTGAAGCAAAAATACAATTATAGAACTACAAACATGGATTTATTTTTGAAGCCTAAATTCCTTTATTACTCACATGACATCAGATTTCCAGTCCAACTACCAAATCACTCTCCGAGTTAGGTAACAAACTGTAGGCCTGCCAATCTCCACACACAAGGAAATAGAGATTTCAGCATGAGGCAATGCAACAAAAGTTGCTAGATGAACCCATGGGAAAGAAACAAAGATTTCAGTGACAATAGTCTTTTTATCATATCAATGAAAAACCATGAAATCTTTCAAAACCGCACTTGAGATCTACCCATTATGATTCGAGTACCATACTGAGACCAATCCCATCGATTTCCTTCACTAATCAATTGAGACCAATGCTGAAACTTTTGAGGCCATAGATACAAACTGATCGATTTAGGCCAAGAAAAAGCAATTTGGCCTCCGGCCATTGAAATCCAGGAATCAAGCACCATCCATAGATGATAATTAACCATCCAGACCTCAGAAAAGAGTTCAAGTACCAACCGGACTTTAAAACCACAACCCAAAATATTAAACCATAAAAAAAACCACCATCCAGACTTCAAATCTAATCTTAGTAAACAACGTATCAATCATCATCAAAATACTTATCCGCATATCAATCATCAAACCTTTAGTAAAATAATCAAGTGGATCATAACTAAACAGAAATAGCCAAAATATCATAGGCTCAATAGTGATCTGACCAAAATCTTTTAGTCCATGGTTTTCCAAAAACCAGACTGTGATGAGAAATAAACCAAAAACAACAGCCCCCAAGTGAAAGAAATCAACAGAAAGGCAACAGAAAAAGAACTTTAAATCCAAGAGCAGCCAATCTGGGAAGCAGCTGTTTAAAATAAAACCAAATATAGACTTGCACAATAAAAGGATGAGACGTCTAATCTATTTTAACAGCCCTTATAATCTGAACAAACCAAAACCACAAAATCTGAACCCAAATTATGTCCAACCTTGTATCTCCATATAAAATATGATCAACAAATTGCACTTGACAAGCAAGAGATAAACAAAGACAACAGATACCCTTACCTCTCAAATTAATTTATTTATACATATTTAGCTTCTTCAGAATAAAATCGAACTCCTTCACAGCTATGAAAAGGATAAACAAAACAGATAACACACCTTAATCTCTCAAATTACTTGATATACACACACAGATGTATATATACATCATTCTTCAACTTCAATACTCCAAAGTAAAATCCTTCACGAATAAATTGAAACCTCTGTTGATCCAAAATCTCTCATTGATTTGATAATGACCCTCCATACTTAGTGAAATATGCTTGTTCTACTCCTGTTCAGTTTCAGTGATTATTTTTGAGTTTGTATAAGTTATCGATGAACATGTATTGTGAACTTCTCAAAGAACAAGTATTTCTCAAAGCCAAAACTCACACAAAAGGGACCTTCAGCGACATTTATTCGGGATCTGAAGCGGATTCAGTGATAACAAGAGTGTCTAAATTGAAGTGTGAAATCTGACCAAGACTCGGCGAACACTGAAGAACCTTTAATGATGAATCAGTGTCAGCGATCAAATGAATCTTGCTCTACAAGATTAGTTTTTGTGTTATCCTCTTGCAGAAAAAGGACAACCCCATACCTCACACAGAAAAATACACGTATCGAGTTAATTTATTGTCTCCAAATATGCTTACCAATTTTGTGAAAGTTAACTGTTCACATACAACCAAAAGCCTGCATACCGAAGACAAAGGACAAGATCTCCACTAGAAGTTTACCATGTGGCTCGTACCTTCTGACTTACATTAAATGCAATGGGTATAAATAGCTGAGAAGACTCTCTTCTCAACAAGCACTTTCTTCCCATTCTAACTCTCTTCTCTCTTGTTCTAATCTTCTATGCAATTTGTGTGTTTCTAAGATTGTTTAGATTAGGTCTTAAACTTATCTTCTTCCGCAACAATCTGTAAATTCCATATTGATCTTCTTTTATCAATAAACGAATTTAAAAAGTGAAAATTGTGTGTTTGTATTCACCCCCTTCTTCAAATTGTTACTTTCTAAACTCTTGTAGATCCGTTTGGGACCAACAAGTGGTATCAGAGCAATGTTTATTATCTCTTCTTTTAACATAATCTAATCACCATTTTTTAGTGGTTTTGCAGAACACAAACGTTCACGATAATCGCTCTCTTACCAAACCTCCTAGATTTAATAAGGACAAGTTTAGTCTCTCAAAAAATCGAATGTCCTTATTTCTAGAAGGTTAGGATCCTAAGATCCCCTACCATGTTGAAAACGAACCATATGTTCCATTTGCAATATCTCCAGTAGTCGCTGCCACTGATACTGATACTCCTGCTGCCATACCTGAAAGGCAGATTCCAAAGCTTCCTCATCAATGGAGCGATGAAGACAAGAAGAAAATGGCTCTTGACACTAAATCTAGATCTATCATAGCCATGTTTCTTCCTGATGAGGTATATCATTATGTAATGAAGCTTAAGATCTTTGGTCCATGTGGGACACTCTGTGTTCAATATGAAGGTACCACTGAGGTACAAGAATCAAGAAAAATAAACCTAGTAAGACAATATGAAAATTTCGTTTGTGGCAAAACTGAATCTTTTTCTAAGTACACGAGCGCTTTAACTGCCTACTCATAGACCTCAGGCCCGTTGAAAGAGAATATTCCAACTCTAAGACACTGACAAAGTTATTAAAATGTTTGCCAGAATCATGGGACAGTTATACTATGTGTCTCAAAATGTCAAAAGACATGTCCTCTCTTTCTCTCAGCACTCTATATGGGATTTTTGCTCAATATGAGCAATCTCATCAGCTGAAGAAGAATCTCATAAGAGATTCGTAGGAGTTAAAAAGCTCTCATGTATCTTTACTCTCTAAAACTCCTTCAGCAACCACTCCCTCTCTCACAATCACTGAGTTAGATCAATCTAACTTTGAGGACTTAACAGATGTTGATCTTTCAGAGTTTGATGAGTCACTGGCTCTTCTTACAAACTTATTTAGAAAATTAGCCAGAAAAAAGCAACTTCCATGGACCTCCTACTCTAACTATAGCTAGCAAGCCAAAATCAACTCCGGTTGACAAGGCTTCAACGATCTGCCATAATTGTGAACGCAAAGGACAGTTCACAAGTGAATGCATGTCTAAAAGAGCTACGACGCCATCTTCTACTTTCTCCTCCTCCAAACCAAAAGATGATAAATATCTGAAACTGAAGGAGAAGTACAAGAAGATGAAGAACTACCACCGTAAGGCAAGGGACTCATCGTTGAAGAACATGATTGGACTAATTCGTTTGACGAATCATCTTCAGATGAGGAAGACATGGCCTATTTTTGTCTTATGACCAATATCAAGGAAGTCAAGGATGAACAATTTGAGACTTCAATCTCAAATGATTCTACAACCTCAACTTAGGTACTAAATCTGAATGATCTTTCTATCTCTAGTAATAGTCTCTCTACGACTAGATACACTGATTGTAGACCTTTACAATGTACTAAATGGAAAATTAAAAGATGAAAAGCTAAATCTTGATTTACAAAAACAACTTGAAAATTTCATTTAAACATCAAAGAACTTACTAAGATTGAAGAAAATCCCAAGGATCAAGTCATTATAAACCAAACAATCAGTATTGAGCTAGAGCAAGCTATCCTGAGCGTGAGCAAGCTATTACTGAAATCAAAGCTGAAAAGGCTACCATTGAAGGTTGGTGTAAAGCCTCCATTAAGGCTAATGAGATCATTAACCCTCAGATACCCTTAAAGATTAAGAGTGTTCTCAGATACTCTTCATATTAGGAAGACCATGTCGGGGTCCTTGGGGTTTGGGGCTTCTTTATAGCCTCAACTTTGGCCGGATCAACATGAATTCCCTTCTCATTTACCACATGACCAAGGAAGTTCACCTCACGAATCCAAAATTCACATTTGGAGAACTTGGCATACAATTTCTGATCCCTTAACAGCTTAAGTATCAACTTTAAGTGTTGTTCATGCTCTTCCTTGTTTTGCAAATAGATCAGTATGTCATCTATGAATACAATCACGAACTTATCCAAATATGGCCTGCATACTCTATTCATTAAATCCATGAAAACTGCTGGCGCGTTAGTTAACCCAAAGGGCATAACTAAGAATTCATAATGACCATAACGAGTTCTGAACGCTGTCTTAGGAATATCTACCTCACAGACCCTCATTTGATGGTATCCGAATCGAAGATCGATCTTTGAAAAGTAAGTGGCACCTTGAAGCTGATCGAACAAGTCATCGATTTGGGGAAGGGGATATCGGTTCTTGATGGTCAGCTTATTGAGTTCCCTATAATCGATGCACATCTGAAGGGATCCGTCTTTCTTTTTAACAAATAGTACTGGAGCTCCCCAGGGTGGAGAGTTGGGTCTGATGAATCCTTTGTCGAGTAGCTCCTTAAGTTGTTTTGACAATTCTTTCATTTCCGATGGTGCCAAACGATAAGGTGATTTGGCTATGGGCGCTAGGAATTAAGTCAATGTGGAATTCGACTTTCCGTAACGGGGGTAATCCTGGTAGCTCATCAGGAAATACCCCGGGAAAATCCCGAACTATGAGAAAATCCTGGATGCGTTTCTCGTCGATTCCCTTATCCACAATGTGAGCCATAAACGCGACATATTCCTTTTTCAAGTATTTCCGCATCTTCATACATGTTACTAACTTGAAATTTCTCTAGGACCTCTCCGTGCACCATGAGCGTTTCACTTCCTTTTAAAATTCGGATGGTCTTCTCAAAACAACATATCTCGGCTCGATTTTTGGATAGCCAATCCATACCCACAACTACAYCAAAGCTTCCTAATCTGATTGGAATAAGGTCTATGCTAAAGTCTTGTTCGGCTAAATGTATGGTACAATTCGTGATTACGTCTTTAGTCCTAACTTCCTGTCCATTAGCAAACTCGATAACGAAATCTTCTTTCAGCTTTTGCGACTTTAAACTAATCTTTGGTCTAAATTCTAGTGACACGAAGATCCTATCTGCTCCAGAATCAAATAATACGGATGCATAATGATTGTTCAGGAGGAATGTACCTGTGACCACGTTTTAGTCTTGCCTGGCTTCTTCTACCCCAATCTCAAACGCTCGACCTCGTGCTTGGCCTCCTTGATTTCCTTGGTTGACTGGTCGTGCTGGGTTAGTAACTGGCCCTCGGTTCAGTCTCGGGCATGCATTCCTAAAGTGATCCAGGCTTACGCACTCATGGCATGTTCATCTCCTTCCGCTCCTGCAATCTTTAGCGAAATGACCTCCTTTGTTGCATCTGAGACAGATGATGCATATCCCGCCATGGTGATTATTGCACTTGTCCACCTAGGGTAAGCTCCCTTATCCTTATCTGCTGTCTGTGTCTGAGCCCCAAAGTTTCTTATCACTTTTTGGGCCTTACCGCCCCTTTCGTTGTAGTTCTTTCTCACGGGCTCCTCCATTCTTCTCTTACCCTTGACTTTATCATTTGCAAATGATCCTGACCGAATAGCATTGTTGGTGAGTTTTGTCGCTAAGTTCACAGCGTCCTGAAGTGTTTTTGGATTGGCCGAATTCACATTCCCTCGGATTTCTGGAGCTAAACCCCAGACATAACGGTCAATTCGGTTCTCTTCGGGTGATACCAAGTGTGGCACCAGTTTTGCCAACTCATGAAAGCGAGCAGTGTATGAGTCTACATCACTTCCCTTCATTTCGTGATTCCACAGTTCTGCTTCTAACTTCTGGATCTCGCTACTCGGACAGTACTCTTCCTTGAGTAATTTCTTGAATTCTTCCCACGTAACTCTGTTGGTTGCTTCCCGGCCTCGGGTTTGTCTCTGGGTATTCCACCATGTCAATGCCCGTCCTTGCAGTAAACAGGCTGCAAACTCCACTTTGCTCCCTTCAGCACATTTAATGATATGAAGGACGGACTCCATTCCTTCAATCCAAGTAAGTAATCCCACGGCTCCTTCGGTCCCATGAAATTCTTTTGGGTTGCAAGCCTTAAAGCTTTTATACGTGCAGTCTCTATTTGCTGTTGTACCTTGGTTGTTTGCTTGGTTAGCGTTCATGTCTGCTGCTACTTGGCTAACTATATTAGGAAGGGCCGCTAGAATTTGCTCGGACACAAGTCTCGCAATTTCGGGATCTTCTCTTCTTGGAGGCATATTTCTATCGCACAAATTTTAAATCAAAGTTCGGTTATTTTTACTATTTATCACTGTATCTACTTTATTGAATTATGGACGGCATAATTCAATCATCTAAACATGCATCCATGGCAATATATAATAACTTGTAATAATAAAAACATTCAATCATTAATCAACATAATTCAACTAAAATAAAAACCCATATCAACCATAAAGAAAATAAAGACGTGCAACAAGAAGAAAGATATTGTTCACAAGTCACAGCTACATGCCCCAAAAGAAGATTCTAAGTTCGATCTATCAAAAGCTTAATAAAATAGAGTCTCTTAGCGCATTAGACTCCAAACAAGTAGTCCCATCACTATCACCAAAACTCCCGCTAACACCGCCAAGTAGGTATATAACCTCCTAATCGCTCCCCTAGCGGTGTTAATCAACTCCAACGAACGATCCATCACATTGTCTTGTGTGCCTAGAGCCATAATAACCCCGTCGGCAAAGTGTCGATGATGATCCAACCTAAGTTCACACATCTTTAGGTCTTGGGCGATGCCCAAAACCCATAGGTTCTCTAAGGTGGTAATACCCGGAGAGCGCTCCGACGTGGCCCCGGTAGTAGGTATGGGGGTCACACTACGGGTGCACGACTGGGATGACACCCTCCCAACTCCAGAAGGGGCGGAGAAAGACACCCTTATGGGCGGAGGAATGCTCTTTCGGGCGGTGGCCCGAAATCTAACTCCATGTGCCGCTAATGGATGCGCGGGCATAGGGCGGGGCGGCATGGGGGTAGGTGATCGCGCCGGGGACTCGGCGACATCGTTGTCACTATCGTAACTATGCTTGGAGGGGTCGTACTCTTCGGAGTTCAAATATTCATTAGTTGACGACATAGTGCTGCAATATTTAACAAAATTTAAATTATTGAACGAATCATAATAAATATAAAAAACATGCAATGTTTATGCAAACCCACACATGCAAATCGTGTTTTTTTTATTTGAGTAAGAATTTCTTAACTTTAGACGAACACCTAACATAACCGGTCTGTGTCTCTCCTTATACATGTTTAATTAGACATAGGTGATCAGGCTCTGTCTAATTAGAGTATGCTAAGAAGGCACTCATTCTAGTTATATTAGTAGTATGTTAGTTTCGAATTTTCGAGACTCTTTTAAGAAAATTATTTTGTAAAGTTTTGGGTTATAGTGTATGGTTTTCTTTGAAAACCGGTATTCTCTATAACCTACGGCTCTGATACCAAATATGTCACACCCTGCTAAAGCGGAAACACGAGGTATGGCAGGTAGAGTCTCATAGCAATAGAGTATAAATAACACCACCATACATTAAAATTTCATTACATCACAATCCAGAGTTTAAATTCCCAAAACGACAAGTTTGTAAATTAATAAAAAAAATTCAAAGGTGATGATTATCTTTTAAATGCCACCATGAGCCTTTTTTAACCCGAAAAAGCACGTTAAAATAAGTGTCAACTACAAGAGTTGGTGAGTTCACAGGTTTTTATTGTACAACAAATCTTTATGCAATAATTAGTTCGAGTAAGTCTTTTACTTACTCGCAACAACTTTCATACTTGTAGCACTTTTAACGAGACACAATGTACTCCAAGTAATTTTAAGTGTTGGGCCACTACTAAACCTGCGACAACTACGCCCTTTATACCGAACTACCTCAGCGGTGGTGTTTAAACCACATATGTAGAACCTGTGTTTTAGTTAAATGCACCCCTACTCGTCAGTAAAAGGTGGGATTGTCAATCCAAATACGCTATCCATTAAACCATCGTCTCATACGAGTTAATAAGTAGTGTAACCAAGTAGGACTTTTTAATTAACCCAAACACAATTTTTACTAGCGTACATGGTGTTAGTGCTCGTACTCACAATTTCATTTCAATGCATTTTTCATATAATCAGTTTGTATCCATGATTTAAATACATTGTATATTTCATACAAACATCAACTACTTTTATACGTGCTTTTCCCTCAAATAATGATGGATTTAAAAAAAAAGGGTCCGTGAATACTCACCTTTTCTTTTACGGAGAAGATGGTTGGGTGAACAAATGGTACGTCTTGGTAAAGTCCTTTTAGTGAATCTCTATAGAAAACGAACGGTTGTCAAACTCTTAAAGGCTAAGGTTAGTATTCTACCTTTACGTCTTATAAATGCCTCTTTATGTTCTTAAGAATAAAAATCAAGTTTTAAGCACTTTATATGCTTATTATAGGGTTTATGGTTTAAGAGTACAATCTTTAGTGGTTTTAGGAAATCATGCATGCTGACAGAATTTTTGTGACTCAAAAATGTCCATGGTTCACCTTCATCTGAGAAGTATATTTTCCAAAAAAATTTATATGTTTTAGTTTACTGAGTTAGGATCATTATGACCAAAAAATAAGATTTTTGGATGAGTGGAAGGGTCTCAAACAAATTTTACCAAAACAGTGATTACAACTTTCAAAACAGAAAACCCATTCTTAATGTTACACCCTTTTGAATAAGTTATACTTATTATTTTCCAGTAGTTCATGAATCATTTTAAAGCTAACACATAAGCCTAGCTTTTCCAAAAAAAATCACTATATTTGGATGTATATTTTGGGAGTTATGGTTGTTTAAACATGCATGTGGAAATCTGTCAACTTTGGACAGATTGGACATTTATTTTGTAAAAATCGGTTGAACCCCTAAAGCACCATGTTTTTGGGTGGGGTTAGACTCTTTTAAAATCTAACACTTTAATATATACTCCAGAGGTAAAATTTCATGAGTTTTGATGTGTCTTCTAAGAGTTATAGATGAACAATGAGACACAAAATATCTGACCGACCACTGTTGCACAACAAATTTGTTTTGGGTGTTGTGAGGTCATAATGTCATATTTTCTCATGATTCCACTTGGGTTTAAAAACTAATACGCTAAATATTTTTGAGGAAAAATATTAATGCTTATTGGGTCAATACACAACCAGATATGGTCGTTCCAAACTCATGCAATGAATCTGTCCAGAAGAAAAGTCATTCCTTTATGCTAAAATGGATTTTTATGCATTACAATTTCCAAAAATGATGATTTTATGGAAGAAGATCACTCTAATATTCAATATTAAAGTAAGAATATATAAATACACTATTCTTGGTAACAAAAATGAAAGAGAACTAAGATTCTATAAGAGACACAAAAATGCAAGAAATGAAGGGTTTTTCTTGCTTTTCAAAAGTTCTAGATGGTTAGGTCACGGATTTTCACCATATTAAGAACATTTTTCATTTTTTTGGTGTAAAATCTACTCTTAGAACTTAGAATGAAGAACACCTCTTCTTTGCAAACTTAAAAATATAAAAATGACGAGAAAATGACACTAAAAATGCATAAAATGAAGTCAAAACACTAACAAGTTCTTACCTTTGATTAAAAGATGATGATTTCTTCAAATTTTGGTTCTTGAATCCCTTTTCTTTTCTATGAAAGGGCTGAATTTTCTTGGAGTAGAAGATGGAGGGAGAGAGTAGTAGATAAAAAGTGAGAGAGAGTAAGGAGGTGAAAGGTTGAGAGATAAATGAGAAATGAGTATTTTAAGAATTCAAAATGTATTTATATGTAGAGGAGGGGGGTGGGGGGGGCGGGGCGGCCATGTGGTGGGCCTATGGGCCTCCCTTCTTTTTTTTCTTTTTTTTTCTTTTTTTTTGTAAAACTTTAGCCCATATCTTAATAAGTTGGGTATTTTTGTGAGAAATTGAGAAAAAGACCCAAATTCCTACTTTATGAGATAAATAAATTCCTTAAATATAATTTTAAGTAAAAATATTTAAATATGTAGACTCTATATTTTATGCAAGTTTTTAAAAATTATTTGGAGTGTTTGGCATTTTATAAGACGATCTGGTTCATTACGGGTCGAAACAGTGTTTTCTACGCAACCTACCGGGATTTCTAACTACTTAAGCTCTAATCGCTCTACTTGAGTGTTAATAATATTTCTAAAGTGCTATCTAGCTACTAACCTGATATTTAAATTTCTAGATGTCACATATTCCAATTTTGAAACTTTAACTAAGTTTCTGGAATGTCTTCCTGAGTCTTGGGACACCTTTTCCATGTGTCTTAAGATATCCAATGACATGTCCTCTCTTTCTCTCTCTACTCTCTACGGGATTTTGCTTAATCATGAGTTATTTTGTCAACTGAAGAGGAATCTAGTCAAAGATTCCAAAGAAATGAAAAGCTCTCCTTTAACTTTGATCTCTGAAGCTACTTCAGCTGAAACCTGTTAAACCCCATAATTCATAAAATGAAAAAGTAATGAAAAACAATAAGCGATGAAGAACCAGAAAACCGATGGAGACATTAAGGCAGAATTGACTAAGTCTGGAGCACAACTAGAGGACCGATGGACGACCAAAGATGCGATGGAAAAAGCATCTTCATTGAACCTCTGGTCAACTACACTTAGAATATTTTCCAGCAATTCATCCAGAAGCATGCGATGAAGACTTAAAGATAAGGATGATCCATCATACCATGAATTACAGCTGGAGATGACAAGTCAACATCTAGATTTTGAGTTTATCTTAATTACTAAAGTTTATCCATAGTTTAGATAATCGTTACCTGTTATTAGAAGATTAGCTAAAAAGTCTCATTTGATAGTTATCTTCTTATTAGTATAAATAGGTGATTATCTAAGTCGCTTTTACGTTTTTATTATTAATAAAGTGAAATCTTTGACGCTCAAGATTGTTCATAATTGTTCATAATTTATTCTTGAGTGTTCATCACTTTGTTCATCAAATCACTATAATTTGGTTATTATTAACTAGATTATAAGTGTTATTGAGAGATCTGAGATCAACAATTGATATCAGAGCCGATTGATTGATTTTCCAATCAAACGATCGAACAAAAATCTCTCAATTTTTGACCTTCTCTCTCGTCAAAACACAAATCCTTCTCTTCAAAATTCTCAATGGCCAACTGGAATTCCGCTTATAGTATTGGCTCTCTCACCAAGCCTCCAACTCTTCAACGAGAAGAATATCCACAATGGAAGATCAGAATGGTGAATTTCTTGGAAGGAATGGACAGGAACCTCCTGCGATCTGTAATGGAGGGTCCTTACATTGCACAACTCTTATCCCAAGAGTTCCAGAAACAAACACCACGGCTGAAATTCTTGCTTACTATATGCCCAAGGATGAGAAGAATTCGGATGAAGACGACATGGAAAGAGTAGAAACATACAAGAAGGCCAAACGATTGATAATCATGGCCATACCCAATGAAATCTTCCAATCCCTCGACGCATGTTCCACAGCCAAGGAACTATGGGATGAACTGGCAAGCCAACTGGAAGGAGGAGCAAAAACGAGGAAAAATCGTAGAGCACAATGTCTCAACAAATATACTAATTTCAACACCCTTCCTGATGAACCAATACATAAGACATAAGATCGTTTTAACACATTGATCAATCAATGTCGTCGAAACAATATCTCCAGAACTAAGGAAGAAAACAACGTTTTATTCCTAAAAAGTCTGGGCGATAAATGGACTCAGCTGTCTATGTCCCTTCAAGCAAACCAGGACCTAGACAATTGGTTACTTCATGATCTGTATGGAACGCTTGCAGCACAAGAGAATGACATAATGAAAAAGAAGGTTTCCATTGGTGGACCTCTTGCCCTTGCTGCGGATGAAGGAAAAATCAAGGACCTCTACCAAAGAACATAAAAAGAAAGGCA
>NW_020203030.1:22085-24210 GCF_001531365.2 Cynara cardunculus var. scolymus | reverse complement strand
AGTTGATAGGTTTTAAGTTTTAAGAGATAATTTTGAAACCAATCTAATGTATCAATTTCTAATGACAGAAATAATTTTATTCATATCTAATCGATTCAAATTAGCAAGAACCGGAGTCGATGTAATTATTTTATATTCAATTTTTACTATAAGTAACTTTTTATATTATGATAATTATTTTGTGATATCACTATCAAAAGATCCTAGATGCACCTCATATCACAATCAAAAGATCCTAGCATGCATGTGTAAATCAATCAAAGTCAAATAGATTAACTTTCCAAGTACTTTATGATATTCTCTAAAACTAGGAAACAAGTTATATATACATAACTAGAATTGTCACCGTCTAAATCACTAAATTATTCGAGTATTCATAGATTTGCATCCTAACGACCCAAATTCAATTTAATCGTTATACACCAAATTTCGTTGACTCATGTACAAGCCTTGTTCAGATTCTSACTTATTACTTCTATTCCCAAAAGAATATTTAAGTTTTCCCAAGTCTTYAATAACTAAAGTTTTAAGCTAGAACATCTATTAACAATGTCAATTCAGTTTTATTATTCCCGGTCAAAACAATATCCTTCACTGAATGAGAAATAGAATGAGGCAGAAAATGGTACCTCTCCATATGGAGCGTCGTGTAAATATAACGCAAAAGAGACATACAACCTTATATCCTTAAAGGGTCACGATAGAAAACAATGTGGTTGTAAGGCCCATTATGCCCTAATATTCACATAAACGACGTCAAAACTAGTAAGACAATATCATATCGCTCCTATGTTGCTATATTCTACTTCTCTCACACGTCTGGTTGATATTTGCTTTTGTTTCACATGTAAGGGGTCTTTTTGGAAGTACCTTCTAAGTAAAATTAAAGTAAGGTATACCTTCTAAGTAAAATTAAAGTAAGGTATGAGAACATTTTACCTCCCCTAAGATCCGACGTTTGTGTGAGATATAATGAGTTTGTATAATTTGGTAATAAAACTATAAAAGTTAAAAACATCGTCGTCTTTAATTTTAATTACTGAACAAGGAACGACCACTTATGCTTTGAACAATTTCATTTTCCATCATGACAATTAATTTCTCATTCCACTATTTAGCAAGGAATTGAACTTGTTTTAATTAAARTACATRATTAGATATTTTATCAACATACAAACACGAGTATCATTCTTAGAAAAAATATCTCTTGCACAAAGACATGTTGATGCGACCTTATTCAAGAGGGTCAATCTCCACAGAAATATTAAGAGAAGAACAGAGTGTTTGGGAYAATTTTCTCATTATCAATGCCAAAAATAAATTAYAGGATTTATAATAAAGAAATCAACTACTACTGGAGTTAGTGGTTGTCCTAAGGCCACTATCCTATCCTAAGTCTAAGGATAAGGAACCCATGCACACACAATGATACTTCCTAAGCAAGAAACTTAATTAAAAAACATTCTTTATAGAAAGTAGTAAATGAGATTCAGGTTCCTGTCAATGTCCGCCCCTCAAACAAAGGCCTTGTCAAGGCCAGTATCTTGAACGTTGGGGTTGGTTCAAAAGGGATGGAAGTAGGTATTTGTACCAACTTAAGGAGTCACCTTTGAGGTGAAAGGCAAATAGAGTGAGACATTGTTCGACGGATCTTATAGAAGGTAAAGTATTAGTCAACTTGAAATAGTTAATCCAAAGGTGCAGAACCGTCAAAAAAGGGAAATAGGATTTTTGAGGTTCTTATGGAGATGTGAGGAGGGGAGGTGTTGGTGTCAAACTTCGCGATGGTGGCAGTATTGGTGTCTATTGCTTGGAGTGGTTTTCAAGTTGGGTGATGTTGAGGTGGTGGCGATAAGGACGTTGGAAAGGGTGTCATCCATCAAAGTCATCAACCAAGGTTCTAAATGACATGAGACATGGTGTAGTGACGAAGTCAAGCCTCAAGACTTGCGAGTTATGTCGAGGCCCCAACATTTTTCAAGGTGTGTCCTATGACGGTTATATATATATATATATATATATATATATATATATATACATACATTTATGTATACATACATGCATACATATATATATATATACATACATACATACATACATACATACATACATACATACATACATG
>NW_020203030.1:7400-22040 GCF_001531365.2 Cynara cardunculus var. scolymus | reverse complement strand
ATATATATATATATATACATATAGGTCTTAGTATTTTGAATAATAATAAAATTAAAAAAAATAACAATCATTGATACCAAATATATAAAGCTTATAAAAGATGATATCAACAGTGACATTAAATCTCTTGAATCTCAACTCACTACTTTCTTCAATTTTTAAAGAATTTGTGTTCAACTCCTCATGTACGGATATGAGAATAAGTTATTTACATATTTAGGTTTTTAGTTGTTAAGTTCCCTTTTTATGTTTATTTAACTCATAGGTCTCATACATAATTATTATTTACCCATCAAATTATATATCAAAAGAAACCCCACATCTTACAAAATAAACGCTTTGTAATGTGTCCTAACACATCGTAACGTGCCATAACGCGTTACAACGGATCCTAGTCTTAGAATGGAACCATAAGGGTTAACGTATGGGTGAACCCAAACTTTGATGCCATAACGAGTTATTTAGAACTACGTCATTGACTCCTCAATGGGGGATCACGTTTGGGTGGCAGGGGACTCTCGAAAAGAGCACCAAATGATACGACCTTATTCCAGAGGGTCAATCTACACGGAAATATTAAGAGAAGAACAGAGTGTTCTAGGACAAATTTCTCATTATCATTGCTAAAAATAAATTATAATATTTCTAATAAAGGATTAAACTACTATATTGGAGTTAGTGGCAGGGCCGTCCCTTGGCCCAAAAATATCAAGGACCCAAAATTTTCCCTAAAAATACAATAGTAGTCTATAATAATTTAATAAATTAAAGAAACACAAAACATTGTAGCATATAGTAATAGGCAAAAAAAAAAATTAGTAGATAATATGAGTCGAAAAATATATCAACTAATTATATTGAAGATTAAAATAAAAAAAATTAATTGGTTATTCATTATATGATATTGTTTATTGTCTCTCTAATTTTTGTATCTCCAACAAGATCCAATGATATATGTTATTGTTATCTCTATATGCTTGACTGTTTTCGTGCTTCAACAATTCAACGTTAAGATGTGCTTGTTATTATTATATATTTTTGTTAGATAATTTTATCAATTTCTGTTTCTATTAACTATTGTTATTTGGTTATGTTGTTCTAACTGTTTTTGTTGAATGTTGTTATCTATTTTTACTTCAACATAAAATATTTTACTATTGTTTGACAATCAATCTATTGTTCTTATAATTTATAACGTGTTTCATGATTTTGTGATTAATTAGTAATTTTTTTCTACTAGATGTATTTAGTAATGTCTCTTATATATGTCGTGTTCCATAAACTTTTAATCTTAACATCTTATTTTAGTTGAGCAATAAAAGAAGAAAAATAGAATTTAAATATTTTCATCAATTGTTTGACTTATGTATCTTTTATTAGGATTCCACCACACCACAAGATTCTATTTAATTGCTCAAACAATCATTTGTTGCTTTATAGTTGTATATTATATGTTTAATTCATTATTTATTCTTATTGTTCTCAATGGATCATCTTTTCTTTCATATTCTTATCGATTCTCATTTGTTTATTTGTCTAAAAAACCTTGATAATCTTCTTTATTATTGATCTCTCATTGACTCTCACAATTACTTCATTCATACGAATTCTATTTTTGTATCAAAATAACACATATTTCTTGTTATGAACTACAAAAATTATTACTTTTTATAAAATTTTATCAACCATAGTTTCTATCCTCTTAGTTTCAAATTACCTAATAAGAAGTACGTAAATTAAAGCACCCTAACCACAAGGGTGGTGCCTGATTGGTTTGATCTTGGCTCCGAAGGTCAAAAATACTAGGAAGTCCCTGGTTCAAATCCAAGGAGGAATAAAAATCCCCTTGTGGCCACAGAGGTTCAAATGCGGTGACTCCAAACTATCTGCAAAGCAGGTAGTCGCCATGGGATTAGTCGGCTCGCATAGCGGGTTGGATATCCAGGTTAATAAAAAAAATAATTAAGTACCCTCTTATATATCTATAATAGAGATAAATAAAATTTCTTTTCTCAGTAAATTATTAACATTTTTTGTACTCAATTTTATACTAATGGAAAACATTTATTGAATTTTTTTTCGTACTTGCCGAGGCTCACTACAAGAAAAGTGAGCTTTGATGATGCACCTTTTAGCAATGACATGTTTCCGTCATAAGTTATAATGATGACATGTTGTTATTTACTCTCTTTAATGATAAATGGATTTTTAGCGACGACAAAAATCGTTGCTAAAAGTCGTGTTTCTTGCAGTGGGCCTTGTTTTTACGTTCGTCCAAGACCTATAAAATGTCAGAAACGGGCCTAATGTCACTATCTCATCCTATGCCTAAAGATATAAGGAGCTCATGGACAAACGATAATACTTCCTAAGTAAGAAACGTAATTAAAAAAACATTCTTTTATAGAAAGCATTAAATGAGATTGAGGTCCGTATCACATGTGCATGTTTTCAACAAGATCACCATATACAACAACATTATTAAAATCCAACCGAAAAAAGCTCCAACCACTTTCGAACACCTAGATTGATTTAGGGATCTAATTAGAGTAACAATTTTTTTTTATTAACCTAGATATCCAATCCATTATGCAAGCCGACTAATCTTAAGGCAACCACCTGCTTTACAGATAGTCCAGAGTCACCGTATTTGAACCTCCGTGGCCACAAGGGGATTTTTATTTTTTCTTAGATTTAAACCTGAGACCTCCAGATACTTTTGATCTTTGGAGCTAAGTTCAAACCAATTAGGCACCACTCTTGTGGTTTCACAGTAACAATTTTGACAATAGGAGAAACATTTCTTCATAATATATACCTTCCTGTTATAACTATAACCTCTCGCAACCAACATAAGTTTGTATCTTTCAATTTCTCCTATAGACTTATACTCACTTGATTAGTTACCACTACCAAACAGGGGCATTTTTCCGCCGGAAATTCATATTACCAGCGGATTTAGCCACCGGAAAAGTTGGCGCCGGTGATTAGTTTTCCATCGAGTTTACTGGCGGATGCTTTATTTTATCGGCGGATTTCAGCCGCCGGAAACAGTTCGCCGGCTTAATTAACAAAAATATAGATTTACTTAATTAAAAATTTAAGAATATTGTTTTAAATGATTTAATTTACCGGCAAAAATCCGTCGCTAATATTTTTTCGTCGAAAAAAGAATTTAATAAAATTAAATATTTTAAAAACTTTTTAAATATTATCGGCGGAATTATCCGCCGGAAAACAAATGTTTAATACATTTTTTTAAATATTATTAATTTTTGCAATATTACCGGCGGATGTATCTGCCGGAACTATAATTAAAATATTATTTTCAGAATATTGTTACAATAAATATTTAAAACCTGTAAATCTGTAAAAATATGGATAAAACTAAAAAAATAAAATGCAACCAAATATCATACATTAAACTAAATAATTGTTACAAATAAACAATATTCAATTTAAAGTATCACACAATTGTTACAAACAAACTAAATTGTTCCAAATAAACAAACGATATTCAATTAGGTGGCGGTGGAAATTATTGTAATTGACGAAGTTGGTTAAACAAAACAACCATATCTTGAATTTGTGACTCCAGTCGCTCCTCCACCATCCGTCGGTGCTGGTTTTCTTCTTTTAAATCCATAATCTTAGTCTTTAAGGTTTGAATTTCCTATAAAATAAATAAAACGTTATAATATTTAATATGAATTATAAACTAAGTTGATAAACATCATCAAAGGAAAAGAGACACATACCCGCTTATCTAAAGACGATGAACCACCTTCCGTGTAGTTCCCGGTCAAGACACAATTGAGATCTTGGTTGTACCCAAACCCAAATAGACGGCCTTTCTTGCTTCCTCCACCCGCATGTTCCCACAACTCTTTATCAACTAAGGGATAGGTGGAGGAATCATCGTCGTATATTTGAGTGAGACCCGTTGAATAGTCATCCTATATATGGTTTAAAAAAGATTGGAAGTCAATTTTGACAGCATGACGGCTGTAAATGAGACGTTTTTAGGCAAAATAATAGTGATAGATACGAAAATTGTACCCAAAACAATCCTAACGTTTGCCCAACAAATGACAACCCAAACTAAATAATGATATATACGTAATTTCTAACTTAAACAATCATAATGTTTGCCCAACAAATGGCAACCCAAACTAAATAATGATATATACGTAATTTCTAACTTAAACAATTATAATGTTTGCCCAACAAATAGCAATCTAATTATAATAGATAGATATACTTACCATGACTTGGCTACACTTAGAGGTCACGTACCCCCCATAATCCGTAGATGTAGCATCTCCACTTGACCTCTTCTTATGCGTATAATCGAACAATTCCACAACGGTCGGGGGCACGCCATCTTTTGCTCGTGTCTTCAAAGGTCAAATAATACGAACATGTATTAATTATAACATATTAAAAATCAAGCTACTAWATTAATGGGTTTTAGGTTCTACCAGATGAGCACCATGCTCCGAAAATGGTATCGATCCACCGGTGTGTAGCGCAACTTGGCTATCACGGTTCTCACGCGCCACACCGGAAACAACCTTCCAATTTTCATTGTTCCAATGATCGACCATCTGGATCCACACATCTGAAGATATCCAGCTTGGGGGGGGGGGAATTCTTCAACACACTCATATCCCGGTGGGGGTCCGTTTCATCGTATTGAGGATACTCATTCCTCTTTGTTTTTTCTCCAGCTTTCGAATAAATTTCCGGCGGATAATAATTTTAAAAGGTTAATTCATTTTCCGCCGAAAATCCGTCGGTAAATGATTTTGATTAAATTAAAATACAAGTCTAATATAATTAATTAAGAAATCCGCCGGAAATATAATCAGACTAATATTTCCGGCGGATTTCCGGCGGAAGTCAATAGAAGTTGACTTTTTTGATGTCCCACGGAAATCCGCCGAAAATCCGCCGGAATATTTCCGGCGGAATCCGTCTACCGGAAATACTCATTATTCTAATAGTGTACGTGCTACTGGAGGAGGATTAGTTCAGACCCAAGCATCATTCATATATAACTCTGCTATTTCTAGAATCATTGCATTAACCCCAATTCATGTCTTTACTATCTTCAAAATAACTTTTTGGTTTAACGTTGAACTCGATATTATAAAAACATCAAAGTTCAAATGAGTAATTATATTATAGAAGTTTAAATTGAACATTCTAATTCCTTCATATTCTATTCCCAACGTCACCTAAGCAGATGACTAATGAGTAATATCTTTTGAAGCACGGTTATAAATCAAAAACATTTTTTAGGGAAGGTTTGAAATTCTTGTTTCATCGTACAATATTAGTTTAAAGCATTAGGTTTGCCAATCAAATTCGGATTATAAAATCTTTTCTTGAAATGTCCTAACAAAAGCATTATCATGACACAAGATATGAATTCTAATGTGCAAACAAGTATCATCCAATACCATTAAAAATGCATCAGCTTAATTAACTGAGTATGTTCATAAAAATCCCTAGAAGCATCATTCATACATGTAAGAAGTTTGAGGAGGGCATCAAACTGATTGCACAACAAATCGAATGTATTGTAATATTCAGACACAAATGCCCCATTTTGAGTTAAGAGTTTATTTTGTGATGTAGATCAACAGTCACAGAACCAACAATTTAATCACAAGTTTCATGGTCTTCTCACACAACTGAAGCATTTATAGAATAAAACATGTCCGAAGAAGAGTTCTTCAAACACGTAACTCAATATTGAGGATTGAATTTATCCCACCCCTAGCTAGGAATTCATCATAAGAAAAAAGAATACATGTTCTATCAGTAAAATCCAATTTATTTTTGTTCCCAAGGCCAAAATAGCACAAAAAGGTAAAGAAACATAACATGTATCCACAACACACAATGTTCTGATATAAAAAATATGCAATAAATAAAATAAATAACCAGATTTGTAAGATCGATGGCTATAGGAAATTCACACCAATGACATCCACACCCACAAATGATCAGTGAAAAATAAAAACCTCACTCTTAGCAGAAACACGTAGCAAAGAAGAATACTTACAATGAAAAAGTTGGGAAGAAAAATATACAGGAAACTCACCGTATAACAAAAGACCGACATGAAACAACGATAACAAAAAGATCCTAAGTAAGCCCACACTAATTAGGGTTTTAGAGACATGATCCTAAATAAGAATACCGAAAGCTGAAAATGTAAGGCCTCAAAATAAGAAACCTAATATAGAAGTTAGAACTTAGAGCAATATATAGAACCAATATTCAAACCCTAGCCACTAGGATGGAGTTGCAAGCTTGGTGATCTAACGGTCCACACATGTCTAAAAGTAGGTCTCAATGAAGGCTTGAAGGACCAACACATATCTAACCCAACTTGAACAAGAAGGGGCCAACACGTACAATTCACACTAGCACCAAGATCTACACTAAAACAATATGGCTCTACCATAATAGAGTTCCTATGCTATGAGAGTAAATACTAGGACTCGAAAATTCAACAAAAATATATATATATATATATATATACAAGTTAGAATTAAGATATTAACCAACTCAAAATCGTAATTGGAATAAACAGAGAGAGAAAAATCTATAGAGCTGAAACAGGAGAGAAAAAAATATAAAAGATCTTAATAATAATAATGAAGAAAAAGAGAATAAACCCTGTACAAATTTTACAACTTTATACTTAAGTGTCCTCAAGACTCCCAAAACCGTAAAGCATAGAAACATCGAGCGGCTATCCCTAATGTTTTCTTCTTTTACCACCAATCTAAAAAAAACTTTCAAGGCAACCAATTATATGGCAGTCTTATAAAACACAAAGTAAATGGGTAGACAAAAGAGAAGTTGTTCCAAGACCATTTTGAATACAAGCTTTGTATTCTAAAAATGTACAAAAATTATCATATAGAAATCCCATGAATTTCATTGTCAAAACGAATTAATAATTCAGTAGTTGGTTCATCCATTGTGGGAACATAGAAACGAAACTTGCCAAAAAATATGTCAACTTCAAACGATCACAACTTTTAATCCAATAAGAATTACAAGGGCCACGAATTGTTAGTGGAGAAGTCTCAATTGCATGTACATGCTGGAGAAGAGCTTCGCTGCTTGACGGATATTCCTAGGTTCCATCCTTTAAAGCCGGAATTGTATATTTGCCCTAATTTTGGAGTTTTGATCGGAGTAACGTTTGGATATTTGGTCTCAATGGTTTTATAATCATTTTGTAAAGGGTCCTTGTTGGTCCCGTAAGGGTCTACAAGAAGAGAAACAGTTTGTAGAAGGGATGATGAATACAAACACAATATTTTCAAATTTAAAATATATATTGATAGAGAAGATCAATACAGATTTTACAAAATTGTTTGCGGAAAGGTAAGATAATAAAAACCTATCTAAACAATCTTTGGTTACACACAAAGTCTTAGCAAATACAAGAAAAGAAGTTGCTGTAAAGAAGATCCTTTACTTATGCTAGAAAATGCTTGAAGTAAGAATTAGGGTTAGAGAGTGAGTTGCACGCACTCTGCATGGAGAAGAGACACTTCTATTCATACCAGTGCATTAAATGTTCATTTAATGCAATATGGTTGGGTTAGAATGCGTGTCAAGCCTTAAGAGGAAGACTTGTCCTTTGCTACAGTGAATAGTACAAAAAACACTATTCATGAGCAAACATCCTTACCTAAAGTTGGTGGACAAAGAGTCGACTAATCGACTCCGTATCGTACTAACTTTCGTAGGGGTATGGGTTTTGTCCTTTGTGTGTATAAGGACAAGACAACAACAATCGTGCTAAGCAAACTTCCTTTGATCGCTGAATGCTGGAATGACCTGAAGGTCTCATCATCATTCGATGAAGCTTGAGCAGTCTTCACACATATGTAGACAGACTTGTAATCACTGAATATCGCTTCAGATCACGTACTCGTCAGTCTCTAATCTTCATTTTCAGTCTTCAACGTTTGCTGAAGGTTCTTTGGTGTGAGTGTTGTCTTCTTGAAGTATTGTTGTCTCCGATAGATTTACAATGCAAGTTCTTCAGCGATCACTGAACATACTCAGTGAAGATCGCTGGAACTGAAAATACAGAAACATAAATACAACATACAAGTGAAAAGAGATTATCATCAAATCACTGAGAGAGATGATCAACAGTAGCGAACTTCCTTTATTATAGAAAAAGCCTCAAGGTTTGCATTTTGTTTTTGGAATTGGTTCCTCACCCTAATGTCCACCCACCATCTTCGTTAAGTTCAAGCATAAAACGTTCATTTACCATTTTTTTAATTCTTACATTAAAATTGTTCTTTCTACAATCGTCATCTTCTTGGTGGGAACAAGAAGTTAAAACCTTAAATGTAATTAAAAAAACCATAAATGTAAACCTAAAACCTAAATCTAATATCTAAATCAAATCTAAATCCAACCCTAAACTAAAACCATCCTATCAAAACCATTCACAACAAAATCCGAATTATGAATAAAATCAAGTGCATGCTAAGAAGATGAAAGATCTTATCAAGGCAACTCATCAAAATCTCTCCTATTCGACTATGTATCATCCAAATATGCTCATAAGGTAGATTGCATGAAGGAGTGCGGCGCCAAAAACTTGTTACACGATTTATATAGAATAAATCTCTCAGACTGCTAACAAATGGAGACTAGTGCAAGTATACACTCATCAAGCCATTATCGTCTTTTAAAAGTAATAAAGTGGTAAAAATACCGAATATCGTCCACGGAGAAAAAAGAATAAAAGTTCATTTTAATAGTAAAAATAAAGATATGATTTCAGATGGTGAATTCGAGGAAATATTTTTGGTGAGTTGATTAAACACTACTGTTGTGAACAAGTTTTAGGAAAGAGCTTGGGGTGTAGGGATTCGTTAAAATATTAAACCGACTTAAAAGTAGACATCATGCTACAACATGGTTCTATAGCATGCTTTATAAAGCACTCATCTTTACAACTAATAGCTTCTTTAAGGTACTCTCTCGAGATGTAGAATGGCGCACAGTCATAGATCCAACCCTCATATCTCTATGCAAGGCTGAAGTCCCGACATTGGCTCAAACTATTCCTTTTATAAGGTAAATGGAGCGAAAACGAGTCTCCTCGATTCTAAGTAACTCTCTCGAGCCTACTTCCATATCATTCAAGTTGACGTGTGCTTGTTGGTTTATCTCTAAATCCAACACACTTTAACACTTTTAAACAAGTGATCAACTTGTCCATGGATGATGTTTTGACAATAAAAACTTGAATGACGTAGTTGTAAAGATTTATAATTTATATTTCTACAAACGGGACCGGTCTTTATCTTAACTTCACCCAACACCCAAGCTATATTTTTAACCTAACATGCTTAAAATATTAATTGCGTAAATAATAATGCATAAGATAGGAAAATAACGAAGAAAGATATAAATGCTAGACGTAATTATAAAAGCAACTGACGATATTTAAACTAGGAAAATTAATGCATGAATAATAATAAAGCATAATAAGTAAAACATAAGAGGGGAAGAGATGGTGGAAGAAATAAATGTAAAGATGGATTCGTAAAAGAAACTTAAAATATTTTAACTAATAATATTGATTGTATAAATTATAAAGCATAATAAGGAGAACTTAAGAGAATAAAAGATGACAAGAGAAATAAACGTAAAAAGAAATTATAGAAAAGAAAATTAATACTTGTAAATAAAAACTTTAAACTAAAAAAAACTTCAACATTCAACTACTCCAAGTGTTTCTCTAGATTGTTGTATACAAATTGCTTACTTCTAAAACCAAACATCCCCCATTTATATAGTGGTGGAAGGGAGGGTAAAATTCAATGGGTAAAAACTTTTACCCAACTTTTTACACAAAACAATGGGCAAAGCCAAAACCACCTAGAAGATACCAAAAATCAGATCTTAGATTTGTACTATGAGATCTTAAAATCTGCAGATGGGCTGCCAAAAATGGGGGATTTGACCTCAAAAGATTCTCGTACTATTTTCAAAAGTGCCCCTGGATCGTCCTGCAGCACATGTTGTAGCATGCTTCAGCCAAATACCTAACAACAAGGCTACTTTTCCAAAAATCAGCATATATTCAAAAAGTAAACATGTTTATCACATCAATTTAGCTCCAATATAAAAAGATAGAAAAACAAAACAAAAAGACTCAATTTGTGAAATTTTGGGAAAATAAAATGGGTAAATAAAGTGTAAAAGTATCAAATAAATTTATACTTATCAAGGAGCATAATCCAATTGGTTCTATGCTTGTCTATTCATCTCCTCCACCATGCATGGCTTATTCTCTGCCAAACAACGTTAATCTCGAAGGGTCGAATCAATTTCCTTTTAAGCTTTTACTACTAATCATCTCTTTTTATCTCTTTGTGAATCAAATATGGAGGTGGGGAAGGGTGAAGAACCAAAAGCAGATTTTGATGTAGCTTTACTATGTAAACAAAATAAAATAAAATTAATCCTCGTTGATTTTGGTTTTTCTTTGATTTAGTTTTGGTTTTTGTTTTCATTCTCGTCGTATGGACCGAGATCCAATATAATGCATTCCAATGAGTTGTGGTTTATAGCAACGCCTCCAAGATGGGGTTGAGTTGTGTTTTGATGTGTCAAGAGAAATCAAGGATCACAAATGAAATTACTCTACTTATGATTTGTAGTTGGTAGTGTTAGTGTTTGCCTTGAAGTTATAGTGACACTATCTCTACGACACTAAGTGCACCCTCTATACTGATTACAAAAGTTTGAAGTACGTCTTTGACGAGAAAGAATTGAACATGAGACATCAAAGATGGGTATAACTTCTCAAGGATTATGATTGTGAATTGCTCTACAACCTGGGTAAGGCAAATGTGGTAGCAGATGGGTTGAGCCATAAAGAGTACAACAGAAAGCATCTGAGCCACCTTTTCAAGAATTGAGCTAGTTTCGAGTCTAATCGGAAGGGTAATAGCATCGCAAGCTGATATGTTCTGGGAGAACCTAAAGAGTGAGGTAATGGTAAAACAACACTTATTGTTGACAAAATATGGATAGAGTATTTGGACTTGCGAGCATCTTCTAATAGAAACTTCACTCTTAAGGTTCTCCCAAAACATATCAGCCAGGAAGTATAAAAATGTAATAGGGACTTGAAGTTGAATTATTGGTGGCTCGTCATGAAATTAGATGTGTCTAACTATGTGAATAGTGCATGATGTGTTTGCAAGTGAAAGTCAAACACCAATGACCATATGAGAAAGTTGGCAAGGGTAGAGGAGGAGCTGGAGACCGAACGGAAGAATAGGGCAGATTTGGAGGCCAGACAAGCTGCCTTGGCAGCTGAATAGGCCAGACAAGCTTCTGCGTTAGCCGAACAGGCCACCTTATCGGAGCATTTTGTTGCGTTTATGTGGCAGTCAGGATACGTTTTTCCCCTCCTCCACCTCCCGGTAGTTAGATTGTATGAATTTAAAGATTAACTTGTATGAATTGGATATTTTAAATTGTATGTCGGTTATTTTAAATCGTATGAATTGGTTAGTTTTAATTTGTTCACAATTTTGGTTTGTTATATTATGGCCAGGTTTTGTATAAATAAATACAGGAATTATGTAATTTCAAAAAAAAAAATAGATTAATACAATTAGCGACGACGAATTAGCGAGGGAAAACACGTCACTGAAAGTCCCTGAAAGTTCCCTCGTTGATCCGTCGCTGAAAGTTCCCTCGTTGATCCGTCGCTGAAAATTCCCTCGCTGAAAGTTCTCTCGCTGATCCATCGCTGAAAGTGTCCATTGTCGATCCGTCACTGAATCTATTCCTCGCTGATCCGTCGCTGAAAGTTTCTCTTCCAAATCCGTCGCTGATTTCCGTCGTTGATCCGTCGCTGATAGCATTACCAACGAGCATTTGACTGACGGAGTATCAACGACGGATGACCCTTTTAGCGACGGATTTGCGAGGGAAATTTCCCTCACTGATGCTCTGCATTTTTGTAGTGAAAGGGAACATTGAAGCGTTTTGATGTTCAAGCCATTTTGCTTTCCATGTGAGAAAATGCTTCTTTAAAAGGGGTTAATGATACATTATCCAACGGAAAGATTGATTTACACTAATTACTAGAATTCATCTTATTATCGTTTGAAGTTCTTAAGTTGCATGTTGAGGCTAATCATAATCATCTAAACCTTCTTATATAATGTTTTCAACGAAGTTGCACATGATTTACACCTTAGACTCACGGTTGACACTGAGTCCCTGAGAAGACGACCCTACTTATCGCTATCATTATTTGTTGTGTTTTAGAGGTAAGCGGATTCATTATTATAAATTTATTATTTGCTGGACTCAACAACCGTCATTTTTTATTTCATGGTTTAATAAAAATATATTTTTTATTGCTTAAAAACAATGATGAAATAGATGAATCCCTCCATATTAATTATTTGTTATAAATCAGACGTATTTTGCAAACTAAAAAATTAGTTAGCCAAGGGCATGATTTCACCAACAGAAATTTCCACCATGAGGATAGAGAGTAGAGAGWGGAGAGCGGGCATGAGGATGGAGATTTTGATCCCCGTTATCTCTACCCTATTGACAAATCTAATCAAAAGACTTTAATTTGTGCACCAATTTTCGTTACTTAGATCTTAGATTGGATTTTCTAAATCTTCAAGTTAGCTGTCATCACATGATTTTGGGATTTATTCTATTCAYTTGTTGTTTTAAGCATGATTCCCGAACACTTGTTAACTAATTTCACCACCACTTGTCTSGATYTGTACCTTTTGTTGTTCATTCAGAGGGTCRGGTTTGGAGGTGGCCCTTCTTTTTCTTTCCGCTTYTTTTCTGTGCCTCTTGTATGACTGTCTTTTGGGTTTATTATTCGTAATTGTTTGTTTTCTAGAAGCGCCCATCACTTAGATCTCAAATTGGATTTTCTAAATCTTCAGATTAACCGTCATTACATGATTTTGGGATTTATTCTATTCACATAGCAAGATCCCCAAAACTCTTTTTTGCTAAGTTCACACCATTACTTGTTTGGATTTCTACCTTTTTTGTTCATTCAGAGAATCGGGTTTGGAGGCCATCCTTCTCTTTCTTCTACTTTTCTCCGCCTCTTGTGTAACTTTGTGTTTTGGGTTTTGTCACTCCGTCAACCATCTCTAGATTCTTGATTCTTTACAATTGCTTAAGGATAAAAAGATAAATTTCCAGAAAGTTATATGATTCTTCTCGTTTTCGGCGTATCACGAAAAAAGAAATTCCAAACTATAGTTGTCAACAAGACGCCTTTAGGGTCCGCACTACATCATATAAGGAAAAAAGATTCTTCATTAAGATTAAAATCCAGGTTTCTTAATACTTCTATGATGGTAATGGATTGTATATCATCTTTCTTTTTTACTTTGGTTCAAATTTAAATACAAAATTCATCAATTATTTTTGCATAAAAAGTTTTTAGTACAAGATTTACTATTAGAGTTTTGACTGCAGGTCTATCTAATTATTCATCTTCATTTTGATAACTTAACTGCGACGTCCTCTCGTGGACATTCATTGTTGTCCAACACCCCGACTGGTATATATGATTCATACACAATAATAGAACTATCTTGTACTACTTCAAAAAATTGTTGCTACTTTTATGATTGGGTGGTATTTGAAGGGTTGAAATCTAAGTTTTTCATATGTGTTTGACATGCATGTGTATAGTTGAGTAAATAGATGTTACGTTTATTTACTTCGTTATGTCTCTTTTGTCGAATGATAAGCTCTACTAATACGAACACACAGGCGAGTTATTGCACATAGAATAAAAGATGAGAAGTTTCACTCGAGCAAAAATGATAACTAGAATGGAGTTCTATGAATGGAAGGCCAATTATTGGACTGGTGGGCAATTGATAAATAGGGAAAAGAAGGAATATATATTATCCTTTCTCTTTTACATCCAAAGAATATGTAGAACCTCACCTTTCCTTGGCATCCAATGAATTGGTTGGTGCTCGTATAGTTAAGAAAAAAGACAGGAGAGATGTATCAAAAGAAAAGGCAGGAATGATGGTACGAATTASTTAAGCATCGGCCATAAGGGAATCATCAAATTAAGAACCATCCATTAGAGATGCGTCTAATCTTGAAAGGTTCGATATAGTATTTTTAAAATGCGTGTCTACCACTTGATACTTATGCTTATTGGCAATGACCTTTAGGTGGCATTTGGTTCACAGAATTTTTTTGGATGAAATGAAATCTGTTAAAGGAATTTGATTTTGAAGAACTTAGAATGAAATGTTGTTAGGTTTGACCACCTGTGTGTTTGGTTGATAGATATTGAAATGAAATCTGTTAAGAAAATTGGGATATGTCTGTTGGTTCACAATAATTTTGGAATTTGAATGAAATATTGGTAAATGACCAAAATGCATTTTTTCAAAAAAATTTAATTTTTTAAAACCTAAAAATACTTTGATAAAATAATTATTTAATATGTAAAACAATATAAAATACCCAACCTAAATATAACCATAAGCCAAACGACGTTACTAAATCAACGGTGGTCGGCGGTGGTTCCACGATGGT
>NW_020203030.1:2689-6790 GCF_001531365.2 Cynara cardunculus var. scolymus | reverse complement strand
TATCTAATCGATTCAAATTAGCAAGAACCGGAGTCGATGTAATTATTTTATATTCAATTTTTACTATAAGTAACTTTTTATATTATGATAATTATTTTGTGATATCACTATCAAAAGATCCTAGATGCACCTCATATCACAATCAAAAGATCCTAGCATGCATGTGTAAATCAATCAAAGTCAAATAGATTAACTTTCCAAGTACTTTATGATATTCTCTAAAACTAGGAAACAAGTTATATATACATAACTAGAATTGTCACCGTCTAAATCACTAAATTATTCGAGTATTCATAGATTTGCATCCTAACGACCCAAATTCAATTTAATCGTTATACACCAAATTTCGTTGACTCATGTACAAGCCTTGTTCAGATTCTSACTTATTACTTCTATTCCCAAAAGAATATTTAAGTTTTCCCAAGTCTTYAATAACTAAAGTTTTAAGCTAGAACATCTATTAACAATGTCAATTCAGTTTTATTATTCCCGGTCAAAACAATATCCTTCACTGAATGAGAAATAGAATGAGGCAGAAAATGGTACCTCTCCATATGGAGCGTCGTGTAAATATAACGCAAAAGAGACATACAACCTTATATCCTTAAAGGGTCACGATAGAAAACAATGTGGTTGTAAGGCCCATTATGCCCTAATATTCACATAAACGACGTCAAAACTAGTAAGACAATATCATATCGCTCCTATGTTGCTATATTCTACTTCTCTCACACGTCTGGTTGATATTTGCTTTTGTTTCACATGTAAGGGGTCTTTTTGGAAGTACCTTCTAAGTAAAATTAAAGTAAGGTATGAGAACATTTTACCTCCCCTAAGATCCGACGTTTGTGTGAGATATAATGAGTTTGTATAATTTGGTAATAAAACTATAAAAGTTAAAAACATCGTCGTCTTTAATTTTAATTACTGAACAAGGAACGACCACTTATGCTTTGAACAATTTCATTTTCCATCATGACAATTAATTTCTCATTCCACTATTTAGCAAGGAATTGAACTTGTTTTAATTAAAGTACATAATTAGATATTTTATCAACATACAAACACGAGTATCATTCTTAGAAAAAATATCTCTTGCACAAAGACATGTTGATGCGACCTTATTCAAGAGGGTCAATCTCCACAGAAATATTAAGAGAAGAACAGAGTGTTTGGGACAATTTTCTCATTATCAATGCCAAAAATAAATTACAGGATTTATAATAAAGAAATCAACTACTACTGGAGTTAGTGGTTGTCCTAAGGCCACTATCCTATCCTAAGTCTAAGGATAAGGAACCCATGCACACACAATGATACTTCCTAAGCAAGAAACTTAATTAAAAAACATTCTTTTATAGAAAGTAGTAAATGAGATTCAGGTTCCTGCATGTCCGCCCCTCAAACAAAGGTCTTGTCAAGGCCAATATCTTGAACGTTGGGGCTGGTTCAAAAGAGATGGAAGTAGGTATCTCCTATGTGGCCTCGAGAAGTAGGAATTAAGGCGGATTACAATAGTCTGCCAGTTAAAACTTATCAGAGCAATGAAAGCAGAGACCTAGGATAGGCAAGATTGGACTTCTTTCGATGTCAATCGACAAAGAGGAAGAGTGGTTGGTGGTGGTGGTGGTGTAGGGAGGACGCCAAGGTGGTCGATGGAGACAGTGGTGGAAATAACAATCATCGATACCGAATATATAAAGCTCATAAAAGATGATATCAATGGTGGCATAAAATATCTTTAATCTCAACTCACTACTTTCTTCAATTTCTAAAGAATTTGTGTTCAACTCTTCATGTACGGATATGAGAATAAGTTATTAGTTGTTAAGTTCCCTTTTTATGTTTATTTAACTCATAGATCTCATACATAATTATCATTTACCCATCAAATTATATATAAAAAAAAACCCACATCTTACAAAATAACACGTTGTAATGCGTGCTAACACATCGTAACGTGCCATAGCGCGTTACAATGGAGCCAAGCCTTAAAATGGAGCCACAAGGGTTAACGTATGGGTGAACCCAAGCTTTGATTATTCGAGAGGGTCAATCTCCACGGAAATACTTTAAGAGAAGAACATATTGTTCTACGACAAATTTCTCATTGTCATTGCTAAAAATAAATTACAATATTTATAATAAAAAATTCAACTACTATCGGAGTTGGTGGTTGCACTAAGTTCACTATCTCATCCTATGCCTAAAGATAAGGAGCTCATGCACAAACGATAATACTTACTTAATTAAAAAGCATTCTTTTATAGAAAGCATTAAACGAGATTCAGGTTCGTATCACATGTGCATGTTTTCAACAAGATCACCATATACAAAAGCATTATTAATATCCAACTGAAAAAAAAGCTCCAACCACTTTCAACACCTAAATTAATTAGGCATCTAATTACAGTAACAATTTGGACAATTAATAGGAGAGACATTTATTCATAATATATACCATCCTGTTAACTATAACCTCTTGCAACCAACATAAGTTTGTATCTTTCAATTTCTTCCATGGACTTATACTTAATTAGTTACGCGATACTGGAGGAGGATTAGTCCAAACCCAAGCATCATTCATATATAACTCTGCTATTTCTAGAATCATTGCATTAACCCCGATTCATGTCTTTACTAGCTTCAAAATAACTTTTTGGTTCAACGCTGAACTCGATATTATAAAAACATCAAAGTTCAAATGAGTAATTCTATTATAGAAGTTTAAATTGAACATTCTAATTCCTTCATATTCTATTCCAAACGCCACCTAAAGAGATGACTGATGAGTAATATTTTTTGAAGCACGGTTATTACTCAAAAACATTTTTTAGAGAAGGTTTAAAATCCTTGTTTCATTGTACAATATTAGTTTAAAGCATTAGGTTTTGCCAATCAAATTCGGATTATAAAACCTTTTCTTGAAATGTTCTAACAAAAGCATTATCATGACACAAGATATGAATTCTAATGTGCAAACAAGTATCATCCAATACCATTAAACATGCATCAGCTTAATTAACCGAGTATGTTCATAAAAATCCCTAGAAGCATCATCCGTACATGTAATGTTCATTTAAGTGTAATGAGATTAATTTGTTGGCCAATGTAATCTTGATAAATTTTAAACAAGTAAAGGTGGTGCGGAGTGCATACTTGTTTGAGTTTATTTCGATTTGAAGTATATCGTTATTTAGGGGCGAAGCCCTTAAACGACGGGGTCTGGGGCAGCGACCCTGGTAGCGGGGTCCAAGGGGCAGAGCCCCTAGCTGGGGTCGAGTTTGTGATTTTGAACCTGAATTTGTGATTTTGAACCCGGTTTTTGGCCCTGTTTTTTAAACTCGGTTTGGTGGTTCTGAAACTATTTTTTGGTAGCTTTCGAATTCTTTTTTGTATTGGTCATTTGATTTTCGAGGGTACAGATAGATTCATAACATCGATTCTCTATTCGAATTACTGAATTTTATCCGATTGAAGTTTCGATTGTACCATCGAAATATTTCAATCTGAAAGTGAATCACAACTTTCAGTAATCCAAACAATCGAAACACCCAGAAATTATAACATGTAAGAATTTTGAGGCGGGCATCAAACTGATTGCAAAACAAATCGAACATATTGTAATATTCAGACACAAATGCCCCATTTTGAGTTAAGAGTTTATTTTGTGATGTAGATTTACAGTCACAGAACCAACAATCTAATCATAAGTTTCTTGGTCTTCTCACACTACTAGAAAACTGAGCATTTTCGGCGTAGTTTCCGGCTGATTTGATCCGCCGGTAATTTTCCGGCGGATTTCCGATGGCGTTCCGGCGGACACTAAAAAAGTCAACATTTTATTGACTTTCAACAATTTCCGGCGGATTTCCAACGGATTTCTTAATTACTCAGTTTAATCTTGAATTTACAACATTTTACTGGCGGATTTCGGTGGATTTTTTAATTTTTTCCTAAAAACAAGAGTAAATAAATTTCCGGCGGAAAAATAAATAATTTTTTAAAAAATTTAACATTTCCGGCGGATTTTTTAATTTTTTTCTTAAAAAAAGAGTAAATAATTTTCAGGCGGATTTCCGGCGGAAAATTAAATAATTT
>NW_020203030.1:0-1199 GCF_001531365.2 Cynara cardunculus var. scolymus | reverse complement strand
GGATGCCAGAGATTTTCAAAGTTACAGGCAGCAGCAAGGTTTTTGAATTGGAAGGCAGATTGCAATGTGCCAGAGACAACCTTCAATCGTAACCTTACTATGGTAAAAGAAATGCTACCTGGCGGTGAACAACTGGTTGGTAGCTTTTACGAGACAAAGAAGATGTTGAAGGAGCTTGGTTTTCCGAAAGAAAAGATACATGCTTGCAAGAACCATTGCATGTTATTTTATAAGGAATTTGCTGATCATAACAGTTGTGTAGTATGTGGGGAGTCTCGTTACAAGACAACCGGTTGAAACAATAATGTGCCTAATTTGGTKTTGACGTATTTGCCAATTACACCCAGATTACAACGGTGGTATTTATGTAAGAAAATARCAAAGGAGATGACTTGGCACCATGATCATCAAACCGAGACGGGAAAGATGGTACATCCGAGTGATGGGGAGGCTTRGAAACATTTTGATAGGATGCATCCCGATTTTGCTCAAGAGATTGGGAATGTTCGTTTGGGATTATGTAYAGATGGTTTCAATCCCAATAACTCCAACTCAAGTCCATACTCATTATGGCCTGTTTTTCTTACAWACTACAATCTACCACCTTGGATGTGCATCAAAGACTGGAACGTCCATCTGGCTTTGCTGATTCCTGGCAAGAAGAGCCCTGGGCAGAACTTGGATGTGTTTCTTCGGCCCTTGATCRACGAGCTGAAGAAGTTATTCTTTGACGGTGTCGTTACCTATGATACTCATCGACGAACGAATTTCACAATGAGGGYCGTATTGTTGTGGACGGTTAGTGACTTCCCTACTTATGCCATGTTGTCTGGTTGGAGTACGCATGGCAAGTTAGCTTGCCCATATTGCATGGGTAATGCATGTGCATTCCAGTTGCGAAGCGGAGGGAAGTCGTGTTGGTTTGACTGTCACCGCAAGTTTCTGCCAATCAAGCACTCGTTCAGGCGTGATAGGAACCAATTTCGTGTTGGACATGTTGAAAAAGCTGGTCCACCCCTCTTCTACTGGGGAGCAAATATGGACACAAGTTTGTTGCCTTCCTACGGTCTATGATGGAAGCCTGTGGGTTTTGGGGTAACCCACAATTGGGTAAAGAAGAGCATTTTCTGGGAGTTGCCATATTGGCACACTTTGTTGATCCAACACAACCTTGATGTAATGCATATTGAAAAGAATGT
>NW_020203029.1:21357-27579 GCF_001531365.2 Cynara cardunculus var. scolymus | reverse complement strand
TCGCTGGAACTGAAATTACAGATACATAAATACATCGAAAGGAAAAAGGGATTATCAACAAATCAATGAGAGAGAGGATCAACAATATTTTTTACAAGGACATCTTGTCATAGATCCCTCATTAGAGAAAGCAAAATCCAAAAATCAACTATTTTGACTTGGAAAACTGGATTTGTAGTCCCGTTCTTATTTATTCGTTTAAACATCCATCCTCTATCGGTATTACTTGACATAGCCACAAGTTTACGAAATTTTGTTATTAAATATAATTTGAAATAGACATGTATTAGAATTATAAATACAAGTCCTAACTTATGCCCAACAATTGACAACCCATTCCTAATACAAAATATACCTCAATTAGATCTATAATATAAATCTTAACGTTAGCCCAACAATTGGCAACCAATTTATAACACAAAATATATCTCAATTAGATCTATGAATACAAATCGTAACGTTTTCCCAACAATTGACAACCCATTTCTAACACAAAATATACCTAATTTAGATCTATTAATACAAATCTTAACATTTGCCCAACAATTGGCAACACATTGTCAAAGACCTTCCAGCCTAGTGGTAAAGGCTTGGGCATGGCATAGTCATGAACCCGAGTTCGAGCCCTGAGAGGGGAGTGTTGGCGACATTTAAGTGGGGCCATGTTTAGCCTCCAAAATTCCGGGGATTAGTCGGGCTTTGGCCCGGACACCCTTACAAAAAAAATTGGCAACACATTTCTAACACGAATGACAATAAAAATTAGGGCATTTTAGTATTTTATATTGTGTCTATTTAATATACTACAATAATATAAAGACATATATAGTGACAACAAAAATTACTTATGGTACATATATTTTATGATAACAAAAGTTCGTACTCTCGATGACATGTCGTCACATTAGATCAAAATAAAATGATTGTTATGCCATAGTAATTTATGTTTTTTTTTATTAATATCATTAACTTATTGATTTATGATACACATAGTCCAAAAAAATTAAACGATACAAAAAAGAATTCACTGTTAATTTGTAACTGTGGTAGGAAATAAAGAAAGAAATAATTTTGCACCAAATGAGACGGATTCAAACATTTGATTTTTATATACAACAAAGTTGCATGAATCGTGGATCCATACATATATACATACATATTATCATATTTCCATACATACATATATACATACATATATATATATATATACATACTCCATTTACATATATACGTACATATTATCATATATACATACCAGATGGAAGGAAAGGCGCAGTCGTTGACGGCAGGGGGTGGCAGGGGAAGGAGGGGAGGTCGGCGACAGGGGGCGACAAGGGAAGGAGGTCGGTGGTAGGGGAGGAGGCCGATTGAACATGATGAAAGGAAATGATCGTTGTCGGTTGGAAATGAGAAGGGATCGACAACTTGTCGGAAATGAGAAGGGAACGACAACTTGTTGGAAATGAGAAGGGAATGAAGCGGCTGTCGATCTGAGAAAGAATTAGTGTTTTGTTTTATAAATTTCCGGTGGATTAGCGGATATATCTCCCGCAAATATTTTAATCTTTTAAAAAAAATCGTTTTTTCGTGAAAAATTGAAAATTTCATTTTCAGCGGAGAGTTCCGCTGGTAATCCGCCAGTTTTACGTTATTTTTATTGTTGTAACTCGGGTAGGACCTTGCGATTGAGAACTCATTGTAAACAAGATTTCTTTCAATACTGGTACCTTCTAAAACCTATTTTCTTCCTGTTCGGCAGTAGAAGCATTCTTAGCTCCCAAAGAAGATGAGTAAATGCTTTTCCCAGCTCAAAGGCAATGACTAGTAGATTCGGGGGTACTTCTCTTCTTCTTCTTCTTCTCCTCCTCCTCTTCCTTCTCCTTCTTCTCCTCCTCCTTCTTTTCCTTCTCCTCCTCCTTCTTCTGCTCCTTCTCCTTCTTTTTCTCCTCCTTCTTCTGCTCCTTCTTCTCTTTCTTTTTCTCCTCCTTCTTATTCTCCTTCTCCTCCTTCTCCTTATTCTCCTTCTCCTCCGTCTTCGTCTCCTTCTCCTTCGTCTTCGTCTCCTTCTCCTCCGTCTTTGTGTGTCCCTATTTAATGATCAATCTTCAATCTTCATAACTATGGCAGAATCTCAGATCTAGCATTAAGAACACAAAGATAGTTGAGAGAGAAAGTCAAACTTCACAATATTCAGTCAAACCTCTTATTACGTAATCAGATTTACAAATGAGCTCTCTCTACTAATTACAAAGATAAACTCCTATTTATATGGTCAAACATCTAAACATAGTCAAAGTCAAACATGCCTAAGAAAAGTCAAACACGATGACTTTTACAATTATAGACAATATTTAACTTTCAAGACGAATACAATTTAATACTGATTTTCAGTCCTAACATTCTCCCCCTTTGTATTCTGACTTGAAAGAAATTCTGTAGTTTGAGTCTTGTTTGAACTTTGAAACATTAAGCACATTATGTCATCTTCAAAAGAATTCTTCAACTTGAAATCTTTAAGCGATCAACTGTTGAGAAAGATCTTCTAGCATTCTCCCCCTCGAATGTAGAACTGCTATGATCTTCTCTTTTGACAATGTAGAGCAGTAACAAAAACGATCTTTAGAAACAATGTACAAGATGTGATCTTCAAGGATCTTCAAAATTAATCTTTAGACTTTTTCTTTGTAAACTGTTAGGACTGAGAAATCTGTTTTAATTGTATTCGTCTTGAAAGTTTATAAATAGTCTATAATTGTAAAAGTCAGCGTGTTTGACTTTTCTTATAGAAGTTTGACTTTGACTTTGTTTAGTTAGTTTGACCATATAAATGGGAAGATGGTCTTTGTAATTAGAAGTAGAGGAGCTCATTTGTAATATTCATACGTAATATAGGTGTTTGACCATATTTGAGTTGTTGACTTTTCCTCTCAAAGTTCTTCATGTTCTTACAAGATATATCTAAGAATCTGTCATGATTATGAAGCTAAACGAAGATTGATCAGTGAATTTGGACTCCACAATTGGTATCAAAGCGGGATGCAAGAAATCAGAGGTTAAAGAAATCAGATTCTTTGAAGATAAGTGCATTTTTTTCTGAATTTTTTTTTGTTCTTCGTGTTCTTGAATTTTTTTTTTGATTTTGATCCGATTTTTTCATAAAATCTTGTGTTTTCATGTTATAAAAATGATCATATTGCTCGAAATTGATTTGTGAATCTTTGTTATTCACAAACTTTTCTGATTTGATCAATTTTTATCAAGATTTAATCGGTTTTTAGGGTTTTTAATTTTTTTTTTCGTGTTCTTGAATTTTTTTTATATCAGTGTTTTTGATCCAATTTTTTTAAATTTTTTTTAGTTTTTTAGTTTTTGTGTTTTTGATTGTTTTGATCTGTTTTTTTTTTAATTTTTTTTGTTTAGTTTTGTTAAACCGCCCAATTTTTAAGCCCAATGGTTATGGCCCATCTTTGTTCATCCGGTTTAGATGTCTATCTAGCTAAACCGCACACTGGTTCTTGTTCCTAAATCGAAGTTTAAGCGGACTGGAGATAAACCGCAGAGCTCTTGTTAAATCGAAGGTGGTGTAAGCTTCATGAATCGGATTGTTCACCGGTTAATACTTATCAATCGGTTTCTAGACTGAGTAAACCGCACAAAGTATCACCGGATTTCTTGAGCGGTGTTCATCTACACCGCACACTACTTAAGCGGATTAAAGGTTTACCGCACGTTGCTTGAACGGAGAAGAGGTAAACCGCCCACTTCTTGAAAGGATTTCTTGAACGGATTAAGCTACACCGGACGTTTTCAGGTAAGTTTAGGTTTTCAATTTTTTGAGCGGTTTACAACTAAACTGTTTACCTCTTGACCGGAGTTGTGATCGGTTTAGTTTTAGTCTTGAGCGGTTTAGGACTTGGAATTTGTGCATCGAAGTATTTTGAGCGGATTTCTAATCCGTTCAATTTTAATTCCTCTTACCCAGATTCTTGATTGTTCATCATTTCTTGATTCAATTGAGCGGATTCGTATATCTCTCATTGTAAATCGAACTCAGCTTCAATTTGTTCATCTGAGTTTTTGCTATTTGTTCGAAAATCTCATCATCTAATATTCTTGATTTTGCGAACCTATATGATTTGTTACTGTTGGTATATGAAATTGTATGAAATTGTTACTGTGTTTGTGGTTTAAAAGAATGAAAAGGCAGCAGGTTTAGTAAACTGTTTTGAAGCTTTACAAAGTTGCTACTTGTTAAAGCTGTTTAAGACATCAACAGCTCTGTTCATAAATTTCTGTTTGTTCATTGTGTTTGTGATTATGTGAACTATAATAGCAATCCAGACTTCATCTTCCTCACACATTGATTTCTAGGACTGGTACAGAAATAGTTTACACAGCAAGGAGTGCTGTTGTTTGATTTAGCATTGTGTTCTGTTTTTGTTAAATCTGTTTTTGGAATTTGGTTTTGGTTTAGTAGCACCAATGACAGCAGCTATACAGTGAACAGTATTTGTTTGACAACAGACTGTTTTTATTGATATATCAAGACTGTTTGCTACAACAAGACTGAAATAGCAGCTTCACTTTGGGATTTTGTGTGTTGTGTTTGCTGTTTGTGCTGTTTTTATTGTGTTTGAAACAACAGGTCTTGACAACATCAACCATTGCTGTTTAAAAACAGGTTCTTAACAGGTTATGTCACATGTTCTGTTTAACAGAGCACACACAGCTTCTGTTTAACTGTGCACACACAGATTTATAGTATTGCTGTCGCAGGTTATGTTTAAAAGGTTCTGTGTGGTTGTTTTTCAGATTTGAAGCAGAAGCAGTATAGCTTTATTGTGTTGTGCTGTGCTGTTCTGGTGTTTAGATTTGCAGTCAACAGCAACAAGAAAAGAAACAACAGCTGTGTTGAAACAGATTAGTTGAGCAGCAAGAATTGAAAGCAGCAAATTTGAAACAGCAGGTTAGCTGTTGAGTTTAGATTTAAGTACCATAGCAGCAAGATTTGAAACATCAACAAGATTAGAGTTCTGTTTAACAGGTTCTGTGTGCTTGTTCATAGCTCTTTTCATAGCTTGTTGTTGTGTTTGGATATAGACAGGTTTCATTCTGTTTATCACACAAATCTTGGAAAGCAATAACAGCATTGCAACAACAGGTTTAAGCATTGAAACATATTTACAGCAGCAACCATATTTTGACAGCAACTATATTTTGACAGCAACTATTTTGACAACAGGTTTTGTTCTATTGATTAAGTTCTATTGATTAAATGTTGTAGCAGCAATAACAGTTTTTGAACTTGACTGTTTTTGAACTTGACTGTTTGCTGGTTTTTGAACTTGACTGTTTTGAGTATAACAGGACTAAAACAGCAGCAGCTGCATATTGATCTGTTTTGACTTTACATCAAGTGTGTGTATATTAGCAACATCAACAAAAAATTTAAGGTGCGAAGAAGAAGGAAGCAGCATACGTAATACAGAGTATATGTTTGCAGGTCTTGACAGCAGGTTGATTTGAACCAGGTTTAACAGCAGCTAAACAGCAGGATTTTACACTGTTTTTGGTTTCTGGTTTGAATTTGAGGTTTAAACAACAGCAGCAACAACATTTGAGAGTTCTTCAACAGTTTCTTCACAGGTTTACAGAACCTGTTTGTGTTGATATTAGCTTGCTGTTTTGATATTGAACTGTCTCCAATTCTCAATTCTAAGTTGCTGTTTTTGATTTAAACTGAATTGTTGAGACTTGGATTGTTTTGATTTAAACTCAAGACAGGTCTGTTCATTAACTGGTTCTGTTGCTGACTGATACTTCTACTTCGAGCTATATACTTTCTGGTTAGATAGTGTGCAGGTTTGTTGGTGTGAAGACTGTCTAGTGTGCTGTTTTAAGAGCTGTTTAGAGTACATTTTGAGAAGCTGTTTTGCGTGCATTAGTTTACTGTATTGTATTTTACTCATACTAATTTGGGTTCAAGTTTGTCTTGATAGCAACAAACTGACAGCAGGTTTAGTAGCAGCATTTCAACTCCTTCGAAAGCCAGACTTGAAGTTGATTTGAGCAATTGAACAAGTGGTGGGACAAAGTGAATCATTGTTTGTCACAAACAGCATAAGCAAGTGCATTTTATTACAAGTTCATAAAGGGAGGATTGATTGGATCCATACGAGAAGCATACAAGTGAATTTTTGGATAGACTTTCGAGAGCAGATA
>NW_020203029.1:20272-21097 GCF_001531365.2 Cynara cardunculus var. scolymus | reverse complement strand
GAGTTTGGATCAGAAAAGCTATAATGATGAATTGAAAAGGTTGACCTCGTCTAATATCAATTTGTCAAATAAACTTCAATCAGTTCAAATTACCCTAATTGCTGAGAGGAACTCTTCAAGGAACAATTCAGATGTAAAGGATTTAACTGAGAAGTTCCACAAGACTGAGAATGAGCTGACTGAGTTAAGGAAATTATTGGGATTAGAAAAGGAAAAGGTTTTAAAGACTGAAAAGGTTTTATTTGATGAAAGGAAAGAGATGGAGATAGAAAAGAAGAGGATTATGGAAGTTGAAAGAAAGTTTGGAACTGAACGAGAATCTTACGAGAATAAGATTAACTCTCTCGAACTGAACGCAAAGATGCTTCTAAAGCAAATCTCAGATTTTGAGCAACTTATAATTTTGGAAAGAGAGAAGAATGCTAAAGAAAAGACAGACATCTCTGAAGACTGTCAGAGCCARCTMCAGAAACTGTCTGAAAGCATTGATTTAAAGCAAAAGGCTTTAGACGAAGAGAAAAAACAATTTGCTATAGAGAAAAGAAATACTTCAAAGAAGTATACATCAATTGCAAAAGAGCTTACTGAGAAAAGGAAGTGGCTTGACATCGCTTCGGAGAATGACAAGAGCAGCTCAGATGAAGAGAAGAGAGTTGGTTAATCAGAAGAAAGGTTTGAAATGATTCAGAAGGAGTTAGAAGGTAAACTCCTGGATACTTCAAAGAAATTGTCTGATCTAAAGACAGACCTTGAATGAACTGAAAAAGAAATATGATTTAGTTACTGTAGAAAGAGACCAGCTTTTACAAAAAGTCAAAGACTTTT
>NW_020203029.1:17867-18852 GCF_001531365.2 Cynara cardunculus var. scolymus | reverse complement strand
AACTGGTTCTCCTTCTCAGTGTAAAACCAACTTTTATAATTGTTCTTATTCGAACAGTTATTCAAGTAGTCCTAAATCTAATGTTTCTAAGAACTATTCTCGTTCTAATCAGTACTATCAAAGGTATGTCATTAGTTCACCCAATTATCCTTCAAAGTTTAAAAGCATTTGGGTTAATAAGTCTGATTCTGTTTTATCTCATACACTTCTTGGTACTAACAATCTTCCTTGCATTGTGAAGTCTACTAATGATTTGATWAATCTTAGCAAGAGAAGGATTTTGTGCTCAACATGCAGAACCAATAATTTTGTAAATAACAAAAGGTTCAACAGGTGGCATGGAGATGACAGTTATCATAACAACTGGAAAGGTAAGAACAGGTATGATCATCATTACTGGTACGATTCATATTTGATTCCTGATCATTCTGTTCATAATGCTGAAAATAATACATCTTATAGAAAGAAATGGTTTGGAAGTTACAACATACCCCAACCAAATACTAACATATTAGGACCCAAGTTCGTTTGGGTACCAAAATCAACTTAATTGGTTTTGCAGGTGTGTCAAATTTATGCTGATCAGAATATCATCTCAATGATACCCCAATGCAGGGGGAGTTGTGATTTATTTCAAACTAAGGCTTTTAAACACCCAGTTTAGAACCCGTGCTTAAAATGTTTTCTTTTTCATTTTTGAGCTTAAAAGATTCATTACTTTAATTTACTTTCTAGGGGGAGTTTCCTAGAAAATTTAATAATTGGTTTTGGAAATTGATTTTTTTTTTTGAAATAACGAGTACATTCTCTGAACAAGTATTTATTGAGATTTTACTTGCGTAACTTCTCATCGTACATAATTCCAATACCTGTTTCAGCTATTCTTCAAACTGTTATTATCACGTCTCTTATATGAAAATCATTTTCGGTGATAATACACTCGTTTGTATTCAATTTTGTTTTCTGATATTGTTTTTCTTTGACT
>NW_020203029.1:13019-14137 GCF_001531365.2 Cynara cardunculus var. scolymus | reverse complement strand
ACAACTACCCCTCTCTTTTTCATTTTAGTCTCAGCACACAAACTCTTTTTGATTTAAAACTCACTCAGATATGGTTGTCCTCTTGGGTAGGTCTGTCGGTTTTGACATTCCATAGAGGTATTTATGATAAACACTCAGTCCCTCCTAAGATTTAGCGTTATGCACATTTGATCACAATAGTTGATCAAAAATATTATTTCTTTAAAGCACAATGATCAGATAAAAAGATTGATAAAAAAAATTGGCTTTAAGCACAATTAACAAAAGAATGAAGTGACAACGATTCGATTATTCGGTATGCGAGAGAAATGAATGAAGATCTGTAAGAACAAGTTTACAGATTCTAATATTAAAAAAAATGAATGTATATGAATCAATGTAAAAAAATATCAGAAAACAAAATTGAATACAAACGAGTGTATTATCACCAAAAAAGATTTTCATATAAGAGACGTGATAATAACAATTTGAAGAATAGCTGAAACATGTATTGGAGTTATGTACGACGAAAAATTACGCAAGTAAAATCTCAAGAAATACCTGTTCAGAGAATGTACTCGTTTCAGAAAATAGTTCCATTTTCAAAAACATTTATTAAAAAATTCTGGAGAACTCCCCCTAGAAAACAGATTTAAGTACTGATTCAGTTAAGCTCAAAAAATTAAATTTTTTTTGAAGAAAATATTTTGAAGTACGAGTTCTAAACTGGGTGTTTAGAAACCACTCTCGGTAAAGCACGGGTCCTGAACTGAAATGTTCAGAAGCCTCGTTTGGAATAAATTACAACTCCCCTGCAACGGTGTATCACTGAAATAATATTATGATAAGCACAAAATGGACACACCTGCAAAACCAGATTAAGTAGATTTTGGTACCCAAACGAACTTGGGTCCTATATTGTTAGTATCAGGTTGGAGTATGCTGTAATTCCAAACCATTTATTTCTATAAGATATTTTCTTTTCAGCACTTTTAGATACATAAGATATCATATAATACATGAAATGGTATGGTCTAAAAGAAGTAAAAGACTGAAATAATTCATTTACTCTACTTGGAGAACAACAATTTTTACAATTTCCAATATCAAATAATTCATCAATTGAATATCTTGTTACA
>NW_020203029.1:0-12387 GCF_001531365.2 Cynara cardunculus var. scolymus | reverse complement strand
TTAAAGTCTTTTCCAATTGAACCACCTGTTTTTCTAAAATAAGAGTAGGAATATAAGGTTTAGGTTCAACTGGTTTTGCTTCAAGCTCTGCTTTTGAATAACTATGAATAAAATCTGTTGAAACTTCAGAGTCTTGATTTTTGTAACTTTCATTTAATTTTGAATAATTAAACGGAACTTGCATTTTGTCTTTTCTTTGACGATTAAGATCTTCTTTTTGTTCAACTTCGTCAGAAGATTTTGTAAACTTTACTGAATAATCGGGACCACAAAAAATATATTGAGAATTATATAAGGTCGGGGCAGAACGTAAAGCTTTTTCTAAAAATTTTGGATTTTCAAACCCCAATCCTTCCGGAGGGTTAAAAAAACATTGTTTCAGATAGTTTGTTTAAAAAGATGGTTTGATCAGTTTGTCCTCTTTTATATAAAATTTCTTCTTTTTCTTTCAGAGTTTTATTTAACTGAATTATTTGTAAATCAAGCTTACTTATTTTRACAATTTRTTCTTCATTAACTAAAGCTAATGATTTATATTTTTCCTTTAATTCAGATAATTCGGCTTTTAAAGCATTGGATTTTTCATCAAATAAATTGGACTCAGATTTCAAAGATTTAGCCCAATTCAAATTTCYAGCATTTTCAATATATAATTTRGTATAMTTTTCTTTTTGCRTTTTTAATTGATCTTCAAAAYTWTTTGAACGCAATTTTTCTGATTTTAACTCTTGCTGGAAAGTTTGAATTTGGAGTATCATCTTTTTCATCTGTTTTATGCATGATTGATGTACTACTTCATTATTCATGAACTCTTTCTCCTTATAACTCTCGATGTTTTTTTCCAGCTCAGCAATCTTAGCTCTCAACTCCTTTATGATATCTGCCATTAAAAAAAATAGATTGATCAGTTATAAGATCTATGCAGTGAAATCAGATAAAAGAAACAAGAACATTTTAAGCTCAAAATACAAACAAAAACACACTAAAACTGATGAGAATTTAGAAAATTGACAAAAACTGTAAAAAATCAGTAAAAACAGTCAAAACTGTTGAAAACAGTTAAAAACTGTTAAAAACAGTCAAAGACAGTTGAAACTGATGAAAAACAGTTTACACAATGGAAAACAGTTCAAAAACTTTCTCAACCAGTTAAAAAAAATACAAAAACTAAAACAGACGAACGAAATGATCCAAAATTAAAATCTAGACAAAACTAAAAACTCAAAACCATAGACACAACAACTATAAACCCAAGAAATAAATGTCCAAGTCCAAAACAACCGAGAAACACAAATCACTTGACTAAGACAAGCAATTCAAATAAATCTGCTACATGATTTACACTTTACACTTCAACAAACAGGTACTAATACACTATGATCAAATCAATCCAGAACTAAATCCTACACAGAACTAAATCCTGCTGTTGAGTCAAAAGAATCCACAGTAGCTGCTTCACTTAGACTCTTTGTTCTTAAAGACTACAGCCAAATAGAACAAGTCCTTCTTGACAACACCAGCTCAAAAATCACACAATCCTTATGATCAACAACTGCTGTATATAAACCTGTAGTATAGAAAGCTTCTGTTTAAAAACAGTTTAATGATTTGTAAACTGCTAAAAAACTAATAGCCTATAGCTCACTTTATGTTTAAACAAGTAGATTTATGTTTAACAGTAGATTGTATGATAACAGAAACAAACAGATGCTATTTGAATGAATGCAAAATAAGGCAACAAAGACAGTGGCTGAATAAAGTTCAACGAGTAGCAGAAACCACAAACTGCCTTAGAATCTGTTGGTCAGAGTCTATTCAAACAGGCTGTTCAGATTCCCTTCTCAATTAATCGCTTCAAACCACCGTTGCTTTTGTTCCCTTCTCAAATTGTTGTCACAACAAGAGAATAGATCATCCAACCTATCACCAAAACTGTCACAACTAGAGATTGCTGTCCACTGTCTACTACTGTCAAGATCAAAATCAAAACAACAACCAAATACGCTCAAAACAGAAACCTGCTGTACATAAACGTGTTGTATATTGCTAAACTGCACAAACTGTTAAAACAAAGAAATCTAAAGCTCTAATTCACAGCCTTCTACATAACTCTTATGAAGCTGTCTTCTCTCGATTACCCTGAAGAATTTTACTTTGTATGATGAAGCTGTGTATGCTGTAAGGCAGCCCAAAGATTTGTTGATTTGTGCGATTTAGAATCCGGTTGATTTTGTTGAGCGGCTAACTCCTTCTGTTTTGAGCGATTAAGCGATGTGGAAGAGATGAAGTCTGTATGAAGAGGAGCAGACAATGTAGCCGGACTCTTATCCGGTCAAAATGTGATGGGCCTAAAATGGATTGGGCTTTTGAACGGTTTAGTTACAAAAACACAAACACAAAGAAATTTTAACAAAAAAATGGATCAAAAACACTGACTTTTAAAAAAAATCAAGAACACAAAAAAAAATTTAAAACACTAAAACCGATTAAATCTTGATATGCAATGATCAAATCACAAAAGTTTGTGAATAACAAATATTCACAATTCAATTCCGAGCATTTTGATCCTATTTTTAACACAAAACACAAGATTTTAAGAAAAAATCGGATCAAAATCTATAAAAAATGAAGAACATGAAGAACTCAAAAAATTCAGAAAAGAAAACTTAAAAAAATCTTCAAAAACTGATTTCTTTTCTTCTGATTTCTTGCAAACTCTGCTTTGATACCAATTGTGTGTCCCTATTTAATGATCAATCTTCATAACTATGGCAGAATCTCAGATCTAGCATTAAGAACACAAAGATAGTTGAGAGAGAAAGTCAAACTTCACAATATTCAGTCAAACCTCTTATTACGTAATCAGATTTACAAATGAGCTCTCTCTACTAATTACAAAGACAAACTCCTATTGATATGGTCAAACATCTAAACATAGTCAAAGTCAAACCTGCCTAAGAAAAGTCAAACACGATGACTTTTACAATTATAGACAATATTTAACTTTCAAGACGAATACAATTTAATACTGATTTTCAGTCCTAACAGTCTTCGTCTCCTTCTCCTCCGTCTTCGTCTCTTTCTTCTTCTTCCTCCTCTTCCTCCTCATCTTCCTCCTCTTCCTCTTCTTCTTCCTCCTCTTCCTCTTCCTCTTCCTCTTCTTCTTCTTCTTCTTCTTCTTCCTCTTCCTCTTCTTCCTCTTCCTCCTTCTCCTCCTCCTCCTCCTCCTCCTCCTCCTCCTCTTCCTCTTCTTCTTCCTCTTCCTCTTCTCTTCTTCTTCCTACTCTTCTTCTTCTTTCTCTTCTTCTTCATCTTCCTTTTCCTCTTCCAATATATCCATTAAAGCCCATTAGAACTGTTAAAGCCTAATAGATCCATTAAAGCTCAATAGATCCATTGAAGCTCAATACGATCAAATAAAGCCTAATATATCCATTAAAGCCTAATAGGACCAATTAAAGCCCAATATGACCAAATAAAACCCAATATATTCATTAAAGCCTAATACAATCGTTGAAGCCCAACTAACATCCATTAAAACTCAATAGATCCATTAAAACTCAATAGATTCATTGAAGCCCAATATGATCAAATAAAGCCTAATAGATCCTGTAAAAACTCAATAAGAACAATAAAATCACAATAGAACCATTAAAATTCAAATAACATTCATTAAAGCGTAATACGTGTTTGTGAGAAGACATGTATTGCGTATGAGCATGTGGTGTGTATTGGGCTCAACTAAGACCTGTTAAACCAAATAAGACCTTTTTAATAGTTTTTAAAGTCCAATAATAACAATGACATCGGATAATGTGTTTGTATATAATTATGTATTGCATACATGTATGTGTGCATGTGTTGCTTGATAAGAGTATTATTATCCAATATACATTCCATGTGGAATATATGGAATATTTTACATATATATAAACCAAAAGAATAAAAAACGAAAAAAAAAAAATTAAAAATCCGCCGAAAAAGTGTGCCAAAACTCTGCCGGAAACGATCCGTCACAAATAAATAATTTTTCTTAAATAATCTTGAATATTTTATAATTTTAAATTGCGGGAGGCCACTGGCATCCGCTGGTAGTTTAAAATAATAGAATTTAATTTTTAATTATTTTTCGACGGATTACCGGTGGACGTTAATTTTAAAAAAGTAATAAAAAATCAGACAGTAATCCGCCGGTAACTTATTATAATTAGAGTTAATAATTTTGCAAAAATTTAATTGGTACAATCCGCTAGAAATAGTGTCAGGATATAATTACCGGCAAATTTTCCGCGGTAATTTTCCGGCGGATATTTCAGCCGGAAATTGGGCCGAAAATACCTAGTTTTCTAGTAGTGATACACACACACACATAGGGGAGCAATCAAATGTGATAAAATTGTTTCATGAAATTGTTTGATCAGATGAAATGTTTAATATATTCTTTTTTCTATGAAAAATGAAATTATTTCGTGTATTTCTTATTTTCATATAATTTGTTTTTTAAAATTAATATAATGAAGATGATAATGTCCAATTAACGTCCTCCACAATAAAAATGACTAATCAACCCTTATAATTTAAAAAAGTGAAAAAAAAGAAATAATATGATTGGTTAAATGAGATTTGTACGGTTTATATAAATGAGTTGTTTTCATATATATTAAGATTCACATATGAATCATAAACTAATTCAAAATCTCGGTTCACCACAAAAAATGAAGAGTACCAGCGAGAGAAAATTCTCTCGCTGATCCGTCGCAAAAGGGGTCGTTGGTCCCTCGCTGATAGTCTGTTGGTCAAAAACTCGTAGGTAATGCTATAAGCGATGGATCAGCGACGAAATTCAGCAACAGATCAGCGAGGGAACCTTTCAGCGAGAGATCAGTGAGAGAACCTTTCAGCGAGGGAAAATTCAACGAGGGATCCTTTCAGCGACGGATCAGCGAGGGATCCTTTCAGCGACGGATCAGCGAGGGATCCTTTCAGCGACAAATCAGCAAGGGAAACTTTCAGCGACAGATCAATGAGGGAATCGTTCAGTGACAGATCAATGAGGGAACGGGGATGGACTTTTAGCGACGGATTTTCCATTGCTAATTCGTCGCTAATGTTTATTAATCTAAAAATAAATAATTTATGATTACATAATTCCTGTATTGATTTATATAAAATCTGACCATAAAATAACAAAACAAAACTGTGAAAACAATTAAAACCAACCAATTCATACGATTTAAAATATCCAATTAATACAATTTAAAATATCAAATTCATACAATTTAATGTTCAAATTCATACAATCTAACTATCGGGAGGTGGAGGAGGGGGGAAAAGTATCCTGACTGCCGCATAAACGTAGTAAAATGCTTCGATAAGGCGGTCTGTTCGGCTAAAGCAACATCTTGTCTGGCCTGTTCGGCTAACGAGACCGTTTATCTGGCCTCCAAATCTTCCCTATTCTTCCGTTCGGTCTCCAGTTCCTCCTTTACCCTTGCCAACTTCTCTCTCAACTCCGTTACCTGTGAATATTCAATATTCGACAAAATCAGTAATTTGTTCGCAATTTTAGTAATGAGAAAATATATAACAATATAACAAACATACCTCCGCTATTGACTCGTATGATCTCCTGGTGCTACTGCTACATCTACCCGTCATAGCATAAGAGGGATCATGGGAGGTCCCGAAACCAAAGATGCGGCCCTTCCTCCGTCCTCCGACTCTCTATTCCCAGAGAGATGCCTCATCAGGGGAAGGGCTGTCGGTACTAGACTGTGAGTCACCCCTAAGCGATGGTTCACCAAAACAAAAATGGATGAGGTTATATATGTAGAAATTTCAGCAGCATAACGACTGTAAATCAAACATATCCAATGTCTGTTTTTAATATTTACAACATTCTAATATTACCAATGGTAGTCACATTCTCAACTTATTTACTTAGCCTAACGTCTGCCCAACAATGGCAATCCAAACTAATAAAGTAACCAATTAGCTTCTAGTTTGGATCTGGCTGTGGGCCCCTTTATTGCTCCCAAGTCCACCTCTGTTGGAGATGGTGCTGCTTCGTTTGAGGTGGCACATGATTTTATTATGGAAGATTTTGAGGGCCCAGCTAATTCTCTAAAACCTTCGGCCATGGAACAGGTTTCTCCAGGCCCAACATTAAACCCACATGCTGATGGCCCAATTATAAAGGAAGTTCATGTGAATCAAGCTATAGGGGCAGCCCAATGTTTTCCTCAGTCCATATTAGGAAAGCACCATTCTTTTTTAAGCCCAAGTAATGGCAACCATGCTGGAAGCCCATTGCTCCACTCTAATTCTAGACCTTCTATGCAGGCCTCCCTTCTCGGCCCATGTCCTCAAAGCCCAGGTAAGTTCTCTAATTTTGTTTCCCACCCTAATGTTTCTAATTATATTCATAATGCTCCCCTGGATGTTACTGTTTCTTTGCTTCCCACGCCCAAACTTGACTCCCCTCCCCATCCCCCCTACCCCTTGCATGCCTCCTTTTCCAATGTGCCCCATGATAATTGCCATGATACTCCTATTGAGAACCTTAGACCATCTTCTTCTTTTAAATCCCAAAAAGATGGTAATTGTAAGTCTTCTTCCAATTTGGCTTGGAATGGAAAAAATGCCTCTATCTTACCCAATTCCTTTGCTCATGTGCTTAGTGGTTCTAATAAGCATGCTAATGAAAATTTTCATTTTATCCCTAACCTTAGTGAAAATAATGACTCTCCTATTGATATACCCGTTTCGGTTGTGAAAAAAAGTTGTGAAACGTATGCAAAAACGTTATGTGGTTACTTTGTTGGTAGGAGACTCCCTTTCCCGGTTGTCCGTTTTTATGCTTCCAAATTATGGGCGCAATTTGGGATTGAGGACGTTCTTTTAAATGGACATGGCATTTTTTTGTTTAAGTTCAACTCCGTTGATGGGCTTCAGAAAGTTATTGATAATGGGCCGTGGAGTTTTAAAAATATTCCTATTTTTATTCAAAAATGGCGACCGAGGCTTAATTTAAATTCTAATTTGCATGACAAAATTCCTCTTTGGGTTAGAATCCATGATATCCCTTATGATGCGTGGAATGATGAAGGCCTTAGTTATATTGCTAGTAAAATTGGCATTCCCCTAGCTATGGACTCTTGGACAGCTAACATGTGCAAATATGCTGCGGGTAAATCTGTGTTTGCCCGTGTTCTTCTTGAAGTCCCGGTTAGGAATAATTGGATTGATGAGGTTAAGGTTCGCATCCCGGACCCTGATACCATGGCTATGACTCTTTTTTCTTTCGGGTTGAATACGAATGGAAACCACCTGTTTGCACACATTGCCACATTTTTGGACATTCTGATTCGGCTTGTTTGCATGTTAAGTCTCAAAATGATGATTCTGTGAAAACTTCGAATGAGCAATCCAATCTTGGTAAGAAGACTGTAGTTGATAGTGAAGGATTTCAGACCCAGATTCACAAGCAAAGCCAAATACCGAAGGCAACGACGCCCATTCTAAGGAAGGAATACAAGAAAAAGGAAACCCGCCCCCCTACGTTGACCGGGAAGCAAGCAAAGGAAAAGTTGAAGGAAAAGATGACGGCCCCCCCTCGAAGAGAAGTTCCGAAGGCTGCAAGACCGAACCCTTCCCCAAGGGTTCTCCCCCCCATTTCAATCCCCCCATGGGTTTAGCCCCTAGCACACCTCCCTCCCCTCCCCGGCCTCCCATCATATCCCATATATCCCCAAAGCACTCTAACCCACCCCCTCTTCTCGGAAGCAATCCAAGGCTCCCAATTCTTCTTCTAACCGCTTTGTCGTTCTTTCTGACTCGTCTCTTCCTAGAGACCCTGAGTCCTCCTCCTTTTCCCTTCCCTCCTCCTCTGCTCCTGGTGTGATCGAGGTTGACCCTCTTGATCAGGATGACCTCCTGGATGAGGATGATTTGATCGAGGTTGAGTTGGATGATGGCGACACCGCCCGATTCGTTGCCCGTGATCTTCCTATCCCCCAGGTTGATTCGTTGTCCCCTCAGGAGCCCGAGCAGATGGACTCTACCCCCTCCCCCATTTCCCAATATTGAGCGTTGCCTCTTGAATACCCGTGGTCTTTGCAACCTCTCCCATCAGAGAGCTTTGAGAGATCTCATTCGGGAATCCAATCTTCATGTCTGTGCTGCTCTTGAGTCGCGTGCCTCTGTGTCTTTTCTTCCTTCTATATGTGAGCGTGTCTTTGGGTCTTGGACCTGGGCTTCTAATGGCTCTCTTTGCCTTAGAGGAACTCGTATCATTGTTGCATGGATCCCTGGCCATGTCGACATGATGCTTCTAAATGCCACCGATCAGGTGATGCATTTTCAGGTTAAGATTCGTGACTCCTCTAGGATTCTTTTTCTTTCTGTTGTTTATGCGGATAATTACCATATCGCCCGTCGCCAGTTATGGGCTTCTCTTAAGGGCCATAAGCTTGTCGTTAAGGACACCCCATGGTTTATCATGGGAGATTTCAATGTTGCCCTTGACCCTAAGGACAACTCTTCTGGCATCTCGGGCCCTAATCGTGGTATGGATGATTTTCGTCAGTGTGTCCGACACCTTGAGGTGGAGGATGTCAATTACAAGGGTCTGTTCTTTACTTGGACTAAAAACCCCAACGGTACGGGAGGTTTTCTTAAAAAGATTGACCGTGTCTTGGGCAATTCTCATTCCCTTGCCCGTTTCCCTTCTGCTTCTATTGTCTTTCTTCCCTATCTATCTTCGGATCATAGCCCGACGGTTCTTACTCTTCCTTCTAGCTCTCCTCGTAAACCCAAACCCTTAAAGTTCCCCAATCTTCTTACGTATAAAGAGCCTTTTCTGAATGTTGTCTTCTCATTGGCACCCTGATCTTGTTGGTCGTGAGATGTATAAGATTTCTCATAATCTTAAAAATCTCAAAGGGCCCCTCCGTAAGTTGCTTAATGATCAGGGTAATCTTCATTCCAATGTTGCTAAGTTATGGCTTGAGCTTGACAGGGTCCAGATTGCGCTTGATAGGGATCCTGAAAATGGGGACCTCCGAGAGGAGCACTGTGGGTATTTATCTGCCTACAATAGTGCCTGCCTTGATGAGGAGCGGTTCCTGAAGCAAAAAGCCAAGATCAATTGGCTCCGTGAGGGAGACCGAAATTCTTCTTTCTTTCATAAGTCGGTTAAGAGTCGTATCAGCAAGAATCACATCGATACCATTCAAAATGCTGACGGTCTCTGGGTTTCTAATGATGTGGTCCCCAATCTCTTTGTCTCTCATTTTGAAAACTTCCTTGGTACTGCTCATCCCTCCCTTCCTATTCATAATCCTGCCTTTCTCTTTACCAATAAGATTAATACCAATCAAGCCGCCATGATGTTAGCTCCTGTTACTGATTCCGAGATCAAGCAGGCCCTTTTTCAGATGGGAGATGATAAAGCTCCGGGGCCTGACGGTTTCACGTCCAAATTTTTCAAAGCCACTTGGAGTATTGTCGGCAGGGATGTGTGCTCCGCCGTTCGTGAATTTTTCAGGAATGGTGAGATCTTAAAGTCCATTAATAGCACTATCCTGGCCCTTATCCCCAAGACGGATGCCCCGTCTCGTGTCACTGATTTTCGTCATATTGCTTTCTGCAATGTCATTTATAAAATCATTAGCAAGATCATAGCTGACCGTATTAAAGATCATTTGTCTTCTCTGGTTGACCTCAACCAGTCTGCCTTTATCCCGGGTCGGCTCATTATTGATAATATTCTTCTTGTTCAGGAGCTCATGCGCGGCTATCATAAGCAACGGGGCCCTCCCTGCTGTGCCTTTAAAGTTGATATCCAAAAGGCTTATGATACCGTCGATTGGCATTTCCTTCGCACTGCCCTCTTCGGTTATGGTTTTCCCCTTACCGTTATTAAATGGATTATGTCATATGTTTCCACGGCCTCTTACTCGGTCAGTATTAATGGAAACCTCCATGGCTACTTCAAGGGAGGCCGTGGTCTCAGGCAGGGTGATCCTCTTTCCCCTTATCTCTTCACCCTGGTCATGGAGGTCCTCAACCTCTTGACCAAAAGAAAAATTTGTGAAACGGGTACTTTTTCCTATCATCGGAATTGTGAGGAGTAGAAGATCACCCATCTTTGCTTTGCTGATGATCTCCTCATATTCAGTCATGGTGATAGTGACTCTGCCCGGGTCATAAAGGATTCCCTTGATGAGTTCTCGAGTGTGTCTGGTCTCTTCCCGAGTCCGGCCAAATGTGAGGCCTTCTTTTGTAATGTTGGCCAGCACACCAAGGATTCCATTAAAGCCATCACTCAGTTCCCGGAAGGTTCCCTCCCGGTTCGTTATCTCGGTGTCCCTCTCATTACCACCCGCCTCTACCACAGGGATTGTAAGGAACTTGTTGATAAGGTCCATTCCAGGCATAATGACTGGAAGAATAAGTCCCTCTCTTTTGTCGGTAGACTGCAGCTCATTCTCTCGGTCCTGTCCTTGATGCAGATCTATTGGGCCTCTATTTTTGTGCTTCCCATCTCCATTTCCAATGAGATTGAGAAGCTCATGCGGGGCTTTCTTTGGTGCCACGGTGAGCTAAAAAGAGGGAAAGCAAAGGTCTCCTGGAAGACTGTCTGTCTCCCCAAATCTCAAGGCGGGCTGGGCATAAAGAGCCTTGCCAGCTGGAATCTTGCCCTCATGGCCTCCCACACTTGGCGTCTCTTTACCAATAGGGATTCACTCTCGGTTAAATGGATCCACTCCTACAGGCTGAAAGATCGTAACTTCTGGTATGCCCCTATACGCAGTGATGTGGGTTGGGGCTGGAGGAAGATCCTTGGTATGAGGGAAAAGATAAGAGACTTTATTGTCTCCCAGATTGGTGATGGCGCTTCCACGTCTGCCTGTTATGATAATTGGCATCCGGCTGGCCCTCTCTACCAGCATATCTCTTCCCGCAGTATCCTCAACTCTAATATCTCTCTCTCTGCTTCTGTTAGAGATATTGTTTCCCAGGGCAATTGGACGTCTCCTCTCCTGAGGGACAATTCCAACCCTTCCATCTGTGTCTCTCCCCTCCCTGTTCTTTCCCCGACCACCCCTGATCAGCTCCTCTGGAGAACTTGGGATGGCCGTCTCACTCCTTTCTCTGTTTGTGAGGTGTGGCTCTCCCTTCGTCCCAATGAGCCTGATGTCTCCTGGCATCATTTAGTCTGGTTCTCTCAAAGCATCCCCAGACATGCCTTCATTCTGTGGGTTGCTCTCAAGCAGCGTCTCAAGACGCATGATAAACTCCGGTTCTGGGAGGCCCATTCCGAGCTGTCCTGTGCTTTCTATCAGAACGGGCCTGATTCGCATTCACATCTTTTCTTTGAGTGCCCGTTCCCTAATCTGGTCTGGAATGGCTTAAAAGCCAAGCTGAACCTTAACGGTATCCCGAATATCTGGGCTGATATTATCAGTATGTTTTAGCAAGTCACCAAAGGAAAGACCTTATGGTCTATCATTCGTCGCTTAGTGCTTGCTGCGACCGTCTACCACTTATGGCAAGAAAGAAATAACCGCATCTTCAAAAGCAAAAGAAGATCGCATATTGCGGTGGGTAAGACAATTACTGATGATGTCCGTTCCAGGCTTCTTAGCCTGTCTTTCAAGCCCTCCCTTAATGTTGTCCGGGCTCGGCTTGTTTGGAACCTTCCTTAGCCGTCCGTTTTCTTTTGTGTTGTTTGGTCTGTTTGTGTGAGCTCCTCTGCTCTCCTGGTTTTCTTGGTGCGGTCTAGGGTGTGCCTTTTTTAGGCCCCTTCTCCTGCCCCTGTGGTGTCCCCCGTTGTTTTCCCGGTCTTGTCTTGGCTGGGCCCTTCCCTTGTGGTCGGTTTCTCTTTCTGTCTCTTTCTCCCCCTCTTCTTCTCTCTCTTCGTCTCTTCCCCTTTCTCTGTTTCTCTTTTCTCTTCTTTCTCTTCCTCTCTTCTTTCTTCTTTGCTTTCTTCCTCCTTCTTTTCTCTCTCGGGGTGCCTTGGTTTTTCTGGTGGATGTGGTTCGCCCCCACCCGAGCGCGAATTTGTTGTTTTGTGTTTAGTCTTTTGCCTTGATCTGGAGGGGTCTCCCCCCTCCCTATCAAAAACTAATAACATTACTATGTTTATTAAAATATATTACCTCAAATTTACCAAACGCATCTATTAAACAAAGTAATTGTAGATCCTCTCTCTCAGTAATTTGATGATAATCCCTTTTTCCTTTCGATGTATTTTAGTTTCTGTATTTTCAGTTCCAGCGATTAATTCACTGAGTATGTTCAGTGATCGCTGAAGAACTCGCTTTGTAAATCATTCAGAGACAACAATACTTCAAGAAAACAACACTCACACCAAAGATCCTT
>NW_020203028.1:22256-24804 GCF_001531365.2 Cynara cardunculus var. scolymus | reverse complement strand
ATTATGGATGAAGATGCTTTGTAGCATAGCAATTACTAGCAATAAAGTTTAGTTACATCCACAACACTCTATATATAGTTAATTTGCATGTTGAATGATAATAGTTAATGTATGTTTTCAAATGTTTGAATTCTGATATACAACATCTTTTTTCCTTCCTACAATTATTAAACATATACACTTTTGATGTGAGCAGATTAATTTGCATGTTGAATGATAATAGTTAATGTATGTTTTCAAAATGTTTGAATTCTTATATACAACATCTTGGACGGATGTCATAATTCTGATATACAACATCTTTTTTCCTTCCTACAATTATTAAACATATACATATACACAAGATGAGCAATAAAATGTAATACTCGAACTTCCTCCTGTTGAATCAATGAGCACATAGTCAACATCTCGAGGTGCATCAAAGCCGTAGATCTTCCATTTCTTTTCTTTTTTTCCCAATCAGTAGTGCCCATAACTCTGCATCAACAAGCGGACGTGCAACCACCCCATACACGTCGATCATTGCCCCCACTAAAGGGCGTCATAGAATTCGTATATAACCAAAAATTAGAAAATCCACCAGTTAAAAAAAATATTGCAACAAGATGACTGTAAATTGAACATGTTCCAATTAGATAATCCAACAAGTTTTGAATTCAAACTATATATATATATATATATATATATATATAATGAAACAATGCAAGGAATACAACTTGTGTGTACTTAACTTGCCTTCGGGTTAATGAACTCCCCAAACTTGCTTCCCTCCCTGACTCTTTCATGACGGTTCTTATTATTCCTCGAAAATGCTAATAGATATATGTGTGCATGTGTGTATGCATTAGTCTTGGTGGACATGACCCTTCATTACCCATAAATGTAATGAACTCCCCCATACTAATTGATGTTGCCACAATTGTTGATGCTATTGATCAAAATAAAAATTAATTTTTATGTTATTTTTATCTATAGCAATGACATGTTGTCACAATATGTAGAAAATTAAAATTTTAATTTTTTACCTTCTGCAACATGATGTCGTCGCTATAGGTAAAAAAAATTAATTTCAATTTTTATATTTATTATCAAATTTTTACTTTTATTACTTTTTTGTTTTACCATGGACTTTAAACAATTAATTTGGTACTAAAATRACTAGAAACTAAATTTGATTCATAACCAATTCATTTGGTACTAAAATAACTAGAAACTAAATTTGATTTATAACCAAGATTTAATCATAATTCAAAATTAATAACATGATATAACACTAGTGTCTCAAAAGAAATTGATTCGAAAATATTCAATATGAATAAACATACAATATTTATGATCCAAGTGAGTACATAGAATAATTCTTCCATGTAAGTTTTATCGCTCAAATGGCAACAAATTTCATGGGGAAAATGAGAAGGAAAAGAAAGACAATTGTCCAAGGTTTTAAAGAACGGAAATGAGCCTCCCATTCGGTTTTTGCGCCGATGTGCCTTAACGTATGATTGTTGTTTGTATTCACCTTTTTTGTTTGCATTCTTGAAGTTATGCTATCCACTGTATGCTACAATAACAAACAAGAAACGCAAATTCTTACTTGTAAAAAATTTGATATAGATTTTAATATAAGAAAAGGGCAGATGATGCTCACAGAAGTCAAGAAGAGATGACAAATCGAGAATAAGAAAAAGGCAGATGGTGAATCGAAGTTGAGAGGAGGGGAGGATGGCAAATTGAAGTCGTAGATGAGAGGATCATCTAGGATAGAAAATTGCCATTCTATTAAAGCCTGATTGAAGTAGTTTATGAGGTTCCTGAAATTGAAGAATAAACAGAATACTTTAAGATTTAAGTAACATAAGCAACAGAAATAATAAACACATTTGAGAACTTCTGTTTAACATATTTATACCTTCTCTCCTGCCGAAAGAATATAAACATTGTGTGAACCACACTTTTTCACATGATAGAGGGCTATAATATGTTAGCTCTAGCATCGGGTCTCAAATATTTTTGCCTATGAATTCAAGTATTTTCCTTAAAAGCCAATAACAGTTGGTAACCATATGGATGCTKTCCAAGCAATTGGAATTCTGTATACAACAATTCTACTCCCTCCCAACTCTACTAAGCCAAGAATAGCGAAATCAGCCTGCTAGATTCACACACACCATAAAATAATGATTTAGTAATAATTAATATATGTCAAAACTAGCACATTAGAACAGTGAAATTTTATCATCTAGCTTGTGCATATACAATGTGCTCATCAATATTACATAGGTGTTTTAGAATTAAAAAGCATCATAGTAGAATTAAACCATAGCAACTATATTTCACTAAATTGTATAAAAAATGCATAGAGTAAATACAACATGGGTTGGAAGTTAATCGTCTAATTATCAATTCTACATATTCAGTATCGTAACAATAAGAGAAAGAGATTCAAAAGAACAAATATCTGACAAGAACTGAAAGAGAGAGTACAACCGTAAACTTTGAAGTATATAGCGATAAGAGTTCATTTATTATGATTTGAATATTTATGGAA
>NW_020203028.1:20774-21976 GCF_001531365.2 Cynara cardunculus var. scolymus | reverse complement strand
CGCCAACTGCACCACAACAGTTAGTAGTTAGAGCTTCGGAAGCACCAGCGTCAATCGTCACTCCTGCTGCCATCCCGACATCCTCCCCTCTGAAAACTATGAAACGTTCACCGAAAAACACTTCATCTGCATTAACTTGTGTCTTATGTAGGTATTATTGTGAGGGAGTGAATTAATAAAGTCAATGTTGTATTTACAACATTATGGATGAAGATGCTTTGTAGCATAGCAATTACTAGCAATAAAGTTTAGTTAAATCCACAACACTCTCTCTCTCTCTCTCTCTCTATATATATATATATATATATATACTTTTGATGTGAGCAGATTAATTTGCATGTTGAATGATAATAGTTAATGTATGTTTTCAAATGTAGCATAGCAATTACTAGCAAGGAAGTTTAGTTAATTCCACAAAACTCTCTCTCTCTCTCTCTCTCTCTATATATATATATATATATATACTTTTGATGTGAGCAGATTAATTTGCAAGTTGAATGATAAAAGTTAATGCATCTTTTCAAATGTTTGAATTCTGATGTCATAAATTCTTTTTTTTTCCCTTTTTTCAAACCATTCCTGTCCGCTTTAATTAGTAATTTTTTAAGCATCCTTCCTACAATTATTAAAAGTGAAAATGAATACACATATATACCACACCACAGATACCCTGCGTCGGACTATACAATCTACCAGTCATACTCGAACTTCCTCCTGTTGAATCAATCAGCACATAGTCAACTTCTAATATTTTTGCTGAAAGAATATAAACATTGTTAGCTCTAGCACCGAGTCTGATATTTTTGCCTGTGAATTCCTTAAAAGCCATTAACAGTTGGTAACCATATGGTTGTTGTCCTAGCAATTGGAATTCCGTATACAACATTTCTACTCCCTCCCAACTCTACTAAGCCATGAATAGCGGAATCAGCCTGCTAGATTCACACACAACATGATTTAATGATTTAGCAATAATTATTTTAATTTTATTGTTACAGCTTAAAGTATTTTTTCCCTCCTCCTTTGCAAATGAAATGTCGTTCATATTTATTGAGGGAAAAAAATTTGTGATGATTAAAAGAAAAACAAAAACAAGACATGAATATAGAATTTTCAAATTCCATGTTGTTTAAAAAATTAAATTATAAGTATATATATTTAGAATTGTATGACAATGTTTATATATGGAACAAATTAGATGT
>NW_020203028.1:1663-20549 GCF_001531365.2 Cynara cardunculus var. scolymus | reverse complement strand
CGTTTCATTACTATTTTAATGGGTATGGATAAGACGATAACAATTTTATAAGATGAACATTTATTTGTTTCGTTATCTGCTACTTTAAATGAATATGTTATGGAATAACTCTAATCCTACCCATACTAATCGTTACCAACCCTACAAATTATTACCTATACATTTTATGGGCCCATTTGTAATATGATTTATTATTACTCATGGGTAAATAGCGAAATACTTCATCATGAATTTTTGCTATTTGAAAATGGAACATCATTACATCTTACTAATGAATAGGAAAGAAACGGCTATAGCAACTATAAAGAACATCGATCATAACAACTTGCAAATTTGCTCATCGCATTAAATATATAATGTTGTGCATGGAACTAAACTTCTTTGTGATCTCCTTGCCACAAAGAATATAGAGAATCCATCCATTATGATGTAAATACAACAACATTTAGACGGTGTTTTCTCTTTCTTGATACTTCTATGTGATCCTTGCGGTCCATGATCGTAACGGCCACCACTGAAAATGCTTGCGAGTCTTTCTTCCAAAAAGGCTCAAGTCCATGGTCGTAACGCTAGCGTTTTCTTCTTCAATTGGTATAATCTTTGTCCCAAGATTTTTGGTTTTTATTTGATTCTTAGAAGATTCTAATTTTTTGGTTGCCTAGTCATTTTTTGGGCAATGTGTACCATAAAAGCCATTTTCCAAACCTTTCTGCTCGTATTCTTGGTGGTTCCTATGATAGGACTTCAGTAGTGAAGGGGTTGGAGTGGGTTGAGGAGGAGGTCCATATGGTGTGGTTGGAAATCTTGGAGTAAAAAGCGGTGGGGATGGTGTTGGAGGTGGTGATTGTGATGGCAATGRCGGTGGGGAACTRATGTGGGGTAACCGTAACAATTGTCGACGTGTTGGTGCTCCTTGGTTCGCAGCCATTAGGCAATTAAGTGGTAGTTAGATGATAGGATTTAAAGGTTTATCAATCGATGTAGAAAAWTTGAGAGGCAATGACGATGTTTATATACACTARTAAACTAAAACAGAATATATGAAAAATATGACGRATTGGAATTAGATTCCAAGAGGRTTCATCCACCCACATTATTAGTACTTTTGCACGTTTTTGTATCTTGAAAGGTGTTTATTGATGGWTTTGTTCATGAATTAACCAAATCAACTTTTTTGTTTTTTTCACATGCATAATTTTAGTCATTCTTTTTGTTTCTTATAATTAATGGATTCATGCATGTGATTAATTAAGCCACTACCCTACTTCAATTAGTTCATCCATTCCTTTTAAATGTATATATTACATAAACACTCTACTATTATCAACAAAAAATAAAATATCAAATACTTTAAGAGAATTCATTTAATATGTAGTGCTTTTGGTTGGAGAATTTTGGAACCAAAGTGTTAAGGGGTCGTGTGAATACCAAACCTAACCGATAGAAAACTCTAACACCAAAAATATTGTTGATGATAACGTTATCGGAATCCAGTTGTGAGTAGCCTTATAATTATAAATAATCCATGTCAATAACTACTAGCAACATTTTCTTCAAGTTAAGAACATATTAAAGTAGGGTGATTTGATTAATAATCACATGCTTGATTCATATTTTATCCACGCAATCCATAACATGTTTTTATTAAACGAATTGAAAATGAATTACAGCACATGTACATATATCTAAACACCTTTCAACTTAAGATAACGTGTAACAATATTTTGAATAGTGGGACACGAACCCTCTTGGAATCTAATTCCAGTCTCCCTTGTTTTTCATGGTATTTTTTTGTTTTCTAATCCTTATAAAGGATGTCGTTGCCTCACAGATTTTCTACATCACTCACCATTCCATTTTAGTATTTTATCAATGACTTCCCACCAAGGAGCTCCTGCCCTTCCATGGTCACGGTTACCCCATATCGGTTGCCCACCACCATCACCAACCCCATATCCTCATGGCCCTCATCAACCCCGACCGCCAAGCCCACTACTTTTTGCACCGAGATTTTAGGCTACACCAGCTGGACCTCTTGCAGAAACTAACATTGTTGCACCATCATCACTGCCAACTGCACCACAACTGAAGTCCTACAAAAGGAACCTAGAGCCAAAATACGAGCAGAAGACCATGCTCGAACAAGAAGCAAAAGAAAAACCAAAAAAAGTATGGCACATGGGTCCAACTAGAGATTACCCAAAAAGTGACCAGGCAGTCAAAAGTTCAGAAACTTTAAAGAAGCACTTGGATTATGATAATCTTGGGACCAAGAGTATAATAATTACTTGAAAGAAGAAAACACGGGAGCTACCATGGATTTGAGGCCTTCCATCAAAACGGCTCACAAGCAATCCCAATGGTGGTTGTGCATTTTATTGACAAGGTCCATGAGGATCACGAAAACTAGAGAGAAATTGAAAAGACCGCCAACTTAGTTGTTGTCTTTTTTAGGTATTAATGAGTATTAATGTGAGGGAGTGAGGTATTAATGTGAATGTTGTATTTACAACATTATGGACGGATCCTCATTCTTTATAGAATGGAGATCATAAAGAAGTTTAGATTCATGGAACACTATATATGATTGATGTGATGAGCAGATTTTCATGTTGTTATAATGTTTATAGGAGCTATATATAGTCGTTTCTTTCCTATTTGTTAAGTTGTTATGTTGTGTTGATGTTCCATATTCATATAGCGGAGGTTTTATTGGTCCCAAAGTAGTAAACAAGGCTATAAAAATTTGTAGACATGCATGGAGGTTGAATACAAGCAAAAATGTTTGCTTTTAATTTCGTCATAAATTATAGAAGAATCAATCATAGTATTTACAGATTGTTTGGCGAAAGAAGATAAGGTAGAAAACCTAAGCTAAAACAATATTATTTTGGTAAAAGAGTTAACATAAAGAACCTCTAATAGAGTTCATTAAGCTCGCACAAAATTTTCTCTTGCACCGTATACACACAAAAAATATTCCTTGAAGGCACTATCGAAAAGAAGGTCTTCACAGATGTTTATACTACATACACTAAGATGGTATATTTCACATTTTAAGGGGGAAAGGTTTGTAGTATCCGCATGTCCTTGAAGTGACGGATGCTTGGACGACTTGGCCGCATGAACAATGTATGGAGATTATGCATAAAAGGGAACAATAAAATGTAATTCGTACTATACTATCTGACACATAGTTGCGAGGCTGACTTTGGAAAGATAGGATAAGACAATAACTTGATTGGCAAAATTCTTGTTTAGCTAGAGAGGGTCAGCGAAGATTCTTCAGTGCTTGATCAGTTGCTCACTTCATCAGTTCATCCTATCTTTATCTCTACCCAGACTTTCTATATAATAGTGTTGTGTTGTGAAGTTTCAAGTGTAAAAGAGTGGTCTCACGACTTTCACGAAAATAGGTTGATCTCAACTGATCCCAAGTCTCTTTCTCTCTCTTTCTCTCTCTCTCTCTCTCTCTATATATATATATATATGTGTAGTCTGTTCGGGGAAAACCCTAAAAATATAGAAAATGGGAAATCCTCATAACAACCACCAATTATTTTAAATCCAACGACTAAAATACATTGAAGTTTTAAATCAAAAGGGTAAATTGCTACATTTCAAACATTATATATTCATTTAATAAAGTACAATCCCTAAACATCCTCCTAGAAAATTTCCAAAATAAGGACCATCATGCACCATCTTTCTTCTAAGCTACAGGATCAACATCTAGATCTAAATGAACAAAACTCATGACCTTATACAACGGCGTATGGGAATTTTTTTGATAACCCTAATCCAATAAAAGTTATTCAACTCAACAGTGACTGATTTGCACGAAAATGATTAAGCGACTACTGTAGATGGTGAAATTTCAGTACGACAATGAGTTCCAAACAAAAAGTTTGAAGGATTACTCTGGTAAGGTCAAAGATGAAAATATTTTGTCATCCATTCCACTTATGAGGTTTGATGGTTCATGATTAAAGATAACCTCGTTTATTCGTCTTTTATAGGCTCTATGCACATGTGCATGGATGGCCTATTTCAATTAAGGTTATTTTGTAATCTACATATGGGCTTGAAGTGTCACATACAGAATTTGGATGTATTTCTAAGGGCCTTAATCAATGAGTTGAAGATGTGTTTATAAGGTCCTTAATCTATGATTAAAAACATGTGTAAAAAGTTCCATGTTTTTTGTTGCTGCAACATACACACTTTTGGTATAAACAAACCCACAAAGAAGATATATATATATATATATGTGTGTGTGTGTGTGTGTGTGTGCATGAGTGTGTGTTTCAGAGACATAGGGGAGATAGGGAGATAAATACATTGCATGCATGTTTGATTTGATGTAGATGATCGATAGATCGCTTGAAGAATGGGTCACTGAGATCAAGAGAGGAGAGAAGAGAGAGAGAACATGAAAGAAAACAAGGAGAATGTATGTGTTGTATGTTTGTGATGTGTATACCGTGTATGTATTCGGTGTGTATGAGGCCAGAGCTCTTGCCCGGTAGGGATGGGAGGGAGTCACTAATTGGGCGGGGACGGTTTATGTATATGTTTGTGTGTACATATATGTTCATATATTAATATAATAATTATATTAATATATGAATAGGTTCAAACGAGAAGCTAAACATTTTGAAAGAATACGAGAAGTTTTAATATTATATATGATTACATACATGATACACAAGGTTAATCATATATGATTAAATACATGTTGCGTTGATAACACATAGACCTTAATAAAAAAAATCATATATGGTTAAACACACCCAAATGAGTGATATTATATGATATTGAAACTTCTTGCCTTCTCGTAAAATGTTAAACTTCTCGCATGATCCTTCCTCTATTAATACTAATATATAACCATTTAATTTTTCAACTATAAAATAAATAAAAAAGATGAATGGACTGAAATGGTCTTGATTTAATAGATTGGAGTTTAACTCCGTTCGGGATAAGAGCAGTTGGAAATTAATTGCAAGCCATAGAGACATTCAGTATAATTATTTTGAAATACAGACTATATATATATATATGATGAAACAATAATATCTGATGCAAAAGTATTACAATATATATATATATATATATATATATAATTGCATACATCATTACAAGTTTTTTGGTAAAAATATTATAATCGGATGTTTAGGAAGTATTATATATACAAATATTTTTATAAGATTCTTGTTTCCATGAAATGTTTTTTTCAAACAATAAAATTACTAATTTAACAAGTATATTTAAATAGTCTTTTAAAAAATGTGTTATAACGTTAAAAAAATGTCATATCAAATTATTGTGATACATTTGTATATGACGTAAAATAATTTGATCATATAAATTTAAGCACTATAAAAAATGCTATACACAAATTTAACCTAAACCGGCCAAGGTGTGTTCGATGTGACCTTAATCCGTTCATAAGTCATCTGGGTTCGCCCTAAATCGATCAATATAAAACTTCAAGAGTTGTCTGGATTACTTACCCAGATAAGAGTTGACCGGATTCTAAATCCGATTGAATCTGGTTTAGTTCCTCTACAGGTTGAGACTTGTTGAGCAGAGATGAAATGGCGGTGTAACCGTGAGAGATGTAATGGCGGTGTAACCGCGAGAGAGAGAGAGAGAGAGAGATGAAATGACGGTGTAACCACGAGAGAGATGTAATGGCGGTGTAACTGCGAGAGAGAATGTAATGGCGGTGTAACCGCGAGAGATGTAATGGCGGTGTAACCGCGAGAGAGATGAAATGGCGGTGTAACCGCGAGAGAGATGCAATGGCGGTGTAACCGCGAGAGAACTAAAATGGCGGTGTAACCGCGAGAGAGATGAAATGGCTGTGTAGCCGCGAGAGGAAAGGATTCTATAACAATTATGGGTAAAATGTTTGTATCTGTACAGATTTGGTTCTAAACAACTAGTTTGGAAAGTAAGTTATTTGTATGAGATTTGTACATTCACTAGACCTTTTTGGTCTAATGCTTAGTTGTTGGACTAACCTGTTTTGCAGATCATCAGACCTCGCAGGATAAAGGCAAGGGAAAAGTTTAGAATTGATGAAATTTAGTTGCTCATAAATGTATTAAACAAAGTTTTTGTTAGTCCATGTTTTGTAAACAGTATTACCTTTTGATTATCATATATGGTTGTTATTATGTTACATAATAGTATTATTTGTGGGATGTTACAGTTGGTATCAGAGCGTTGGTTTAAGGGATCTGGGTATTTGCGAATACTTAGACTTAAAGTAGAGGTGTGAAAGTTATGATAATAGGTTTCACTGGGACTATGAACATGGGAATATGTTATAGCTAAACCCATTATGAGAAAGATAGATTATATATGACTGATATATTCTTGAGTTATGAATAGAGTTAAGGATAAACGTGTTATTATGTTTTGATTATGTGAATAATCATATGTTTTAAATGTGACAGAAAGAGGTATACACTGAGAAATGGCAGAAAATCCTAATCAATCGGAAAGGACCTCTACCGGTTATGGAAGAGGTCGAGGAAGAAGAAATATGAATCAAGGGGAAGACCCGGAAAATGTGATGACAATAGAAACGCGAAATCGTAGCATGGGTCGAGGAAGAGGTAGAAGTACTAGACAAGGAACTCATATGGAACAGGAATTATCGGCCCAAGAAAGTTCAATATCTGGTCGTGGTAGAGGAAGAGCAAAGGGTGGACACAATGTTTCTGACCCCAGATTTATTACTCAGGAAATGTTAGCAGCTGAGTTGGGAAAATTCCAAGAGAGTTTGGTAAATTTATTGGGTCGTTCGGTTCCAAATAACCTAGAAATAATAAGGGATCCTAAACAGCAAGAAGAAGCCGAAGCTAGTACATCGATAACTAGTACATCTGTACCCCTTACTTCGTCTTTTGTTCATAAAGGAGGGGATATCAAAATGTTTCTTGCCTGTAAACCTCCCAAGTTTTCTGGTGAGCGTGATCCTGTTAAAGCCATATGTTGGCTTAAAGAAATTGAGTTAAGTCTGCAAATCAGTAAAAGTGCAGAAGAAGACAAAGTTATGTTTGTTGTATCCCGATTGAGGTCAAGTGCATTGTACTGGTGGAAGTTCTGTCAAGTTCAGATCCAAACATTTGGAAAACCATGCTACGAGAGGAATTTGTGATCAAGTTTAAAATGCAGTATTGTACTAAAGCGGTAGTACAAAAGTTAGAAGATGATTTCCTTCGTCTAGAACAAGAAAATATGTCAGTTCGTCAATACACGAAAGTCTTTATGGAACAATCCCGGTTTGCTGAATCTTACATTATATCGGAAAACAGTAAAGTGAGAAAGTATATCTGGGGTTTGGAATCTAATCTTCGAAAGTATGTTATATCCAGGAATCCGACAACATTTCAAGCAGCAGTTGATGCTGCTGAAATACTGAAACAAGACATCAGTCGACAACCACAAGAAAGGGTTGGAGAGAAAAGAAAGGGGGAAGCTACAATGACTGATTTTCGTAGACCAAGGTTTATGGGAAATTTGAATCGACCAGTCCCAAGGTTTACTGATAGGGCATGCACACGATGTCACAAAACACATCAAGGAAATTGCAATACAGAGTCGCGAGTATGTTTTAAATGTCAGGAACCAGGACATATAGCTCGAGACTGTCGAATGACGCGAAGATGTTTTACTTGTAATTCCTCTCAACATGTAAATGATGATTGTCCACAAGCGAAGGGACGAGGGTCTGGTTATGCCGGAGGTCAAGGAACTGGATATTCTGGAGGTCGAGGATCTGGTTATGTGCCAACAGGTCGTGGGCCAATGGACACTCGTATTAACCCAAGTGGTCGAGGAGAGACAAGATGTGGAGAGTCAAATGCTAAAGGGAGAGCTTTTTAGATGACGAGAGGCGAGGCGGAAGAACATCCTGAAGTGGTAACAGATACATTCCTTGTTAATTCAGTATGTGCCAAAGTTTTATTTGACTCGGGTGCAAATCGTTCATTTGTACCACTGTCGTTTGTTAACTGCGCATGTTTAGAATCTAAAGCATTAAGTGAGGATTTAATTGTGGAAACAGCAAACGATAGTGAAGTTTTGGTTAAGGAAAGGATAGATGAATGTTTCATAAGTATAGAAGGATGTGAGGTGTCTATACAATTATTTCCTTTGCCTTTAAGAGAATTTGATATAATTATAGGCATGGATTGGTTAGCTATAAACCAAGCTAACATAGTCTGTGATGAAAAGATGATTCATATAGACTTACCAGAAAAATGAAAGGTTGTAATTTATGGGGATCGACGAGATTGCTACTCTAGCCTTATCTCAATTTTAAAGGCCCGAAAATATGTACGGAAGGGATGTACTAGTTTTCTTGCATATGCTATAGACATGAAGAAAGAAAAGGGAAAGATGGAGGATATCCCAGTCGTAAGAGAATTTCCTTAGGTATTTCTAGAAGATTTGATAAGTTTACCTCCGGATCGAATGATTAAATTTCAAATTGAATTACTTCCTGGAGTAGCACCCGTAGCACGTGCACCATATAGATTAGCTCTTTTTGAATTAAAGGAGTTAATGTCGCAATTGAAAGAATTGTTGGATAAAGGTTTTATCCGACCAAGTACTTCGCCATGGGGTGCGCAGTTCTATTTGTAAAGAAGAAGGATGGATCAATGAGAATGTGCATTGATTACCGGGAACTGAATAAACTGACAATTAAAAATAAGTATCCTCTTCCAAGGATTGATGATTTGTTTGATCAATTGGTTGGGGCTACTTATTTTTCAAAAATTTATTTATGGTCTGGTTATCATCAATTGAAGATTCGGAATGAAGATGTGTCGAAAACATCATTCCGTACACGTTATGGTCATTATGAATTATTGGTTATGCCATTTGGACTTACAAATGCGCCTGCAGCCTTTATGGACATGATGAATAGGGTATGTCGTCCTTATCTTGATAAATTTGTGATTGTCCTCATTGATGATATTCTGATATATTCTCGATCGGAAGAAGAGCGTGCTCGTCATTTGAGATTACTCTTAGAATTGCTGAAACAAGAGAGATTATATGCCAAGATGTCAAAGTGTGAACTTTGGCTGCGAGAAGTTCAGTTTTTGGGACATGTTATCTCAAAAGAAGGTATTAAAGTGGATCCTCTTAAGATTGAAGTCATTGAAGGATGGGATGCCCCGAAGAGTCCAACTGAAATCAGAAGTTTTCTCGGATTGGCTGGGTATTATCGTAAGTTTATACAATAATATTCAGGAAAAGCTAACGTAGTGGCCGATGCGTTAAGCCGATAAGAGAAAAGTAGCACTATCAAAGTTATAGCTCTACGGGTTGAGTTACTACCAAATATTCAGGAAGAATTACGAGAGTTTCAATATGAGGCCATGAAGAAAGATAAGATTAAACAGGAAAGATTGGGTGGATTAATGTCTGAACTTGTGAGAGATGGCAGAGAATTTTGGATATTTCATAATAGAATTTGGGTACCATGCTATGGTGGTCTCAGGAAACGTATTTTGAGTGAGGCACACAAGTCACGTTTTGCAATTCATCCAGGTACAAATAAAATGTATCAGGACCTGAAGCAACATTATTGGTGGCCAGGTATAAAGAAGGATATAGCTAAACATGTTGAGCAACGCCTGACATGTCTTCAGGTAAAGATTGAACACCAACGCCCTTATGGTAAGTTGCAATACTTAGAAATTCCAGTTTGAAAGTGGGATCACATCACTATGTATTTCATAACCAAATTACCAAAGACATCAAAAGTTTATGATGCCATATGGGTGATAGTAGATCGGTTATCCAAAACTGCACATTTCTTACCTATGAAAGAATCATATTCGATGGATAGAATGGCAAAACCATACATTGATGAAGTAGTGACACGTCATTGTGTTCCTCTATCAATTATTTCTGATAGAGATAGCCGATTCACTTCTATGTTTTGGAAGAGCTTTCAAAGAGAGATGAGTTCACAAATTAAGCTAAGTACAACTTATCACCCTCAAACGGATGGACAAAGTGAACGAACTATCCAAACATTAGAAGATATGCTTAGAGCATGTGTAATTGATTTTGGAGGATCATGGGATAGTCATTTGGCTCTGGTGGAATTTGCGTACAACAATAGTTATCATTCAAGTATTCAAGTTGCACCTTTCAAGGTTCTGTATGGACGAAAATGTCGAACTCCATTATGTTGGAACGAAATAGGTGAAAACCAGTTGGTTGGACCTCAATTAGTTCAGCAAATCGCAGATAAAATTGGCTTAATACGAGAACGAATGAAAGCGGCACAATATAGACAAAGAAGTTATGCAGATAAACATCGGAAGCCGATTGAGTTCCAAGTGGGTGATAGAGTGATGCTAAAGGTATCACCTTGGAAAGGAATGGTATGTTTTGGAAAAAGGGGGAAGTTAAGTCCAAGGTATATTGGACCATTCCCTATTATTGGAAAGGTTGGGGAAGTGGCCTACAAATTAGAACTTCCTTTGGAGCTAAGCGGAATTCATTACACTTTCCATGTCTCTAATTTGAGGAAGTGTCTAATAAGTCCAGATGCAACAGTGCCACTACTTGAAATTAAGGTGGATGAAAGATTGTGCTTTGAAAAAACCCCTGAAAAATTACCGACTTCAAAGTAAAGAAGTTGAGGAACAAAGAGGTTGGGTTAGTAAAGGTTCAGTGGCGTTATCACAAGGGACCAGACGCCACCTGGGAATCAGAGTCGGAAATGCGAATGAAATATCCCTACCTTTTTGTATAATGAAATTCCGGGACGGAATTCTTCTAAGGAGGGTATAATGTAATATGCGGTTTAAGTATTTTAAAGGTTTTAATTAGTTTGGTAAAATTGTGGTGGTTAAGGTGAGAGTGTGGGTGTGTGTGTGTGCGCTTTAGTTTTGTTTAAAAGATTTGATGGGAGAAAGGGGGAGTCGGTGGTATGCACTGCCTTCATAACTCTCCATATTACTATAAGTAGTAAAGGGATTTTTTCAAAGAAGGGGTAACACACACTTTCTCAAAAAGTCTCTTAAAAAGTACACATTTAGATTTGGCAAATTTAGAGAGGGAAATTCAAAACTAGGATTTTGGTTCTTAAGGTGAGTGTATATACTTTGAAGTATTAATTGTTTGTATGACAATTTGACTGCTTTTGGAATTAGCCTATTATGATTATTATAAATTTATTGTGTGGATTCAACTTAAACAGGACAAGTGATGTCCGATTTCCACCTAAACCGGCCAAGGTTTGTCCGATTTCCACCTAAACCGGCCAACATTTGTCCGATTTAACCTAAACCGACCAAGGTGTGTTCGTTTTAAGGTCAAGGTGTGTTCAATTTAACCTAAACCGGCCACGGTGTGTTCGATGTGACCTTAATCCGTTCACAAGTCATCTAGGTTCGCCCTAAATCGCTCAACACAAAACTTCAAGAATTGTCCAGATTACTTATCCGGATAAGAGTTGACCGGATTCTAAATCCGATTGAATCTAGTTTAGTTCCTCTACAGGTTGAGACTTGTTGAGTAGAGATGAAATGGCGGTGTAACTGCGAGAGAAATGTAATGGCGGTGTAACCGCAAGAGAGAGGTAATGGCGGTGTAACCGCGAGAGAGAATGTAATGGCGGTGTAAGCGCGAGGAGAATGTAATGGCGGTGTAACCGCGAGGAGAATGTAATGGCGGTGTAACCGCGAGAGAGATGTAATGGCGGTGTAACCGCGAGAGAGATGTAATGGCGGTGTAACCACGAGAGAGATGAAATGACGGTGTAACCGCGAGAGAGATGTAATGGCGGTGTAATCGCGAGAGAGATGAAATAGCGGTGTAACCGCGAGAGAGATGAAATATCGGTGTAATCGCGAGAGGAAAGGATTCTATAACAATTATGGGTAAAATGTTTGTATCTGTACATGTTTGATTCTAAACTGCTAGTTTGGAAAGTAAGTTATTTGTATGAGATTTGCACACTTACTAGACGTTTTGGGTCTAATGCTCAGTTGTTGGACTAACCTGTTTTGCAGGTCATCATACATCGCAGGATAAAGGCAAGGGAAAAGTTTAGAATTGATGAAATTTAGTTGCTCATAAATGTATTAAACAAAGTTTTTGTTAGTCCATGTTTTGTAAACAGTATTACCTTTTGATTTTCATATATGGTTGGTATTATGTTACATACTAGTATTACTTGTGGCATGTTACAATAAGCACTTATAACCATCCATACCTATCGATCTCTCAAAAGCATCTATAAATGAGAATCAGGGTTTATAAAAGGACTCAATCTCACAACCTTTTTGATCTAGAGAGGTTTCTTTTGGATTATCTCAATACGAAATTCATGGTACTATAGGTTCTGCAAAAATATTAGGGTTTCCGTAAGGCTTTTCAATTTGTGTGCACATGAACAACCATTTGATCCCCATCAAAATCTGAAGCTTTGAGTATTCCTAGATGCTCTTGTTATTCCTAATGGGCTCGATAGCAGGCCGCTTATTACCATGGCTATGAGGGACGAAATATTGTATTTAGACAGTGAATTATTCACGATCTAATGAGATTATTCAGTCATCAGTCTCTCTGATGCTCTCTATCTAACAATAGATGACTAAATTGGGAACATTTTCATTCGACTAAAGACCTCAAGAAATAATGATTTAATTTGATACTATTTCTTATATCTAAACAAGTGAATCTGTCATCTATGTTTATGTTAAACATATGCTTTGACTGGATTCAAGCATAGAAATCGTTTATATTTCTAAAACCAAACTCATTATATACACACTGCCTTAACCATCAAGGTCGATGCTAACCCTCATGGATCAACCTTCAAAGTCCATATAGTTTGACAACTAAAAATGAAAATTGGTTAGACGAAATCCCTAATCAACCTCTATATACTACATAATTGTAGGCTCGTAGGAATACAGAATTTAAGATAATCACAACAAAATCGTGAGCACCAAATTACAAATTACAAACACGGAACAACACATGCATATAATAACAAATATCTACATACTAAAAATGCAAAAAGAACATAAAATGTGAACCATTTTTGGTAATTTCATGCAATAAATAGATTTTAGAAGCAGCAAAAGTAAGAATCATAAGTGTTACCAGTTAAGAGATCCTGATAAATAAACATGATTACTACAAAAAGGAAAACCAGAAACTCTATGTACTACGAATATTTTTCTAAAATTTTACGGGCGGTGACCCGTATTTATACGAGTCAAGCATAGGAATTAACAAGATTACCCCATGTTTTGTTTCCAGAATTTTCTTATCAATGCAGAAGAAAGATTTATGAAGAACAAAGTTATAAAAAATTCCCTGATGTTTAGTTAGTTATCAAAAATACCCGTGTTATTTAAATAAATTTCATTTCGACCCTATTCGAAGTTCTCCAATTCATGTGAGCAGTGATGGTCATGATATAACAGTTATGACACTACAATAAAATTAGTTTTATAGGATGACAACAGTATCTATGTGTTCTAATAAACCTTTTTATGGGTCTTAAGTTTACAAGACCAAACAATAAAGAGTTGTAATGTGATAACTAGATCCTGGTTATCACCCAAGGTAATTAATGWGTGTGATTATTTGATAAGTGATTACGTGATAGCATGATAAATTTGTTATATTTGATCATGTTAGTAGATGAAATAATATGCATAAATGAGTGTGCAACAAATATGTGAATTTTATGCATAAGAAATATATGCATGTATGTATGTGAGTATGCTTAAGTGAATGCATATATTAAATTATGCATGTGTACATAAGTGTATATATGGATAATATAATTGGATGTATGCATGCATGTGAAGGCTGCATGAGGCAGCCGACTTTCCTAAGTAGGAAAAGGTATAAAAGGAGGGCTTAGCCTCCAGTTTATTTTTCTTGCCATTTTGGAACCTCAAATGAGCAATTTAAGTAAAGAAGTGTTGATTGGATTATTTTGATCGGTATTCAAGTTGCCTTCAAGTGTTTGGTTTTGAAAAGGAATTGCTTAAGGTGAGTGATTTAAATGTTTTACGCTCTTTGAAATGCATAAATTATTGTATAAAATTTTCATTTGGTTTGAAGTTTAAACCGTATGGGTGTTATCCGGATTAGACTTAAACCGGGTAAGTGTTTAGCGATTTAGACATAAACCGATCAAGGGTTAATCAGTTTAGTCTTAAATCGGACAAGGGTTGGGCAATTTAGGCCCTAAATCGGTTAAGACATAAGCGGTTTAGTCTTAAACCAGATAAGTATTGAGCGATTTATGAATAATGAGTTTGTTAAACATTTTGAACATAGAAGTAGGAATACGACTAAATGGCGACCGGATTATTTTAAATCAGACAAAAACAGGGCAGTGTTGTCCGGACTTGTTATCCGGACAAAAGTGTTGGAATTTATTCTAAGTATTAATCGGACAAGCCTTGGGCGATGTGTTGTCCGGATTTGGTAAACCGACCACGACTTGATCGGAGATGAAGTCCGGCTAAGTCATGTTGACCGGATTTGTGTTATGCCTTGTGCTTGATTAATAAAAGTTGTTATTTTAACTTAAAATGGGAATTTTGATAAAAATAAATCTTAACTGATAATAATTTCATTGATTGCGGCCTATTTGGAATTGTTTTTATGAAATGTTTTTGATGAAGAAATAAGGGTGACATATCAAGGAGAGGGGTACCATGGAATAAGGGTGACATATCAAGGAGAGGTGTACCATGAGATAAGGGTGGCATATCAAGGAGAGGTGTACTTTGGATATAAGGGTGGCATTTTTGTGTGTGTGTGTGTTATGTAATATAACTCCTACTATTATATTCTTTAAGATTACTGTAGTCTGAAATCTTTATTTCTTTGTGACTTAAAGGTTTAGGATCAGGGTTCTTATTGGAAAACATAGTCTGGATGTTATTAAAGAGAAGATACCAGGTTTGGCCTGAAACTTTAAATTAACCTTATTTGATTTGAAATGTTTAAAAGTGGCATCATGATAATCTGGTTAAGTACAACCTGTTTTGGATTTGATGTATTATTTGTAAGAAGAGAATTTGGCTTGAAAAGTGAAAGGTATTGGTATCATATTCTTACTTGTTCGTATATATATGAAAAGTTGTTTTACATAAAAGTTTTGGTGATTTTCACCCTGCAATATCTTAAATAGGTAACTCAGTAGACCTCTCAGTCTAACTCTCGTTTTGTGATTTTAAACATGTATTGCAGGATGTGCAGAAGGTAAGGGAAAAAGGAAAATATGATAATTTTCCTATATATCTATCTGCATGAAGAAATGGCTGATTATATGTATTGTTTTAATAGATAAAACTGGATTAGTGCTAGAATTGTATTTTGAATTTTTGGACCATTTATTTTGTACTGGAAGATTCTTGTAGTATGGGACCAATGTGGTGTACAAACATATATTTTTTATATATGAAAGTATACGCTACATGCAATGTGTAGAATGGTGTGTTTCATGTAATAAGTTTATAATCGCTTTTGGAATGTTTATTAAGTTTTTAGAACACTTCTAAATTGCCCATAGAATAATTATTATGTTTATGAGGTTATATTTTATTTGTATGTTAAATGTTTATCAAATCTATTTGTAATTCTAAATAAATATTTGAAATTATGACAAAACCACAACATTTTTCTAGATTTAAGTATATGCACATGCACATACACATTCACATATATATGAAGATTTTAGGGTTCTCATTTGTTTGTAAACATGAGGACAAATCAATGCTTAAAACATTAAAATGTTAACCGAAAATGATTAAAGGCAAAAATGAAAGTTATGATTTACGTTTTACCATATTTGACTTTTTATTTTCTTTTTTAATTTAATTTATTTTACCCCCTTAAACTAAATTATCTTAAAAATAATTAATATTTTAATCAAATAAATTATATCAAAAAATCCAGCATATCATTCTCTTCGTTGGCATCTATCTTGATATATTTTTTAACGTATTTTATTTAAAATACTATGTTTGTGTAATATTCATTATGAATATTTATGCACATTCTTATGTTTACAAAAACTCCTTAATATTTATACATTAGTATAATATCAACTCTTTAATATTTATACATTACTATCATATTCATCATAAATGTACAACTTAGTATAACATTCATCATGAATAGTTATGTATTTTCATATGTATTCAACAAATTTTTAGTATTCATACATCACTATTATATTCATTATTGATATACAATTTCATTAAAACATTTATCATGAATATAAATATTTTTTTTATCATCAATATACATTTTCTTTGTAAAATTTAACATATACATATATATGTTCGTCTGTATACAATAACTCTTCAGTATTCATACATCAATATTATACATACTATTCGTCATGAATATTTTTATATGTTCACATGTATAAAAATAACTTTTCAACATTCATATATTAGTATGATGTTGAGCAATAATATATATTTTCACCGTAACATTTATCATAAATATATATATACTATTCATCATGAATATTTATGTATGGTCACATGTATAGAATAACTCTCTATATTTATATTAGGGAAAAGTCTAAAAAACCAATGGACTTTAGTGTTTGGAATGATTAAGTACTTGGACAATTTTTTGGAACAAATAAGACCTTGGACATTCCAAAACCTGTTAAATAACTCCTTGTACTTTTTAAAATCTGTTAGATGCATCCTTATGACCTATACAACTTATTCATATGGTAAAATAATGAAAAAAAATCTGAAAAAAGCCAATAGACTTTCATATTTTGAACGATTAAATCCCTAAACATTTTTTTGAACCAAAAATGTACTTACATTTACAAAAGAATACTTGCTGTTAAAAAATTATTAATTAAATTTATTGTAATTGAAAATAAAAAATATTCTTTCAGTGATTTTCCAAATTTAAAAAAGAAGATTATTGATTAAATTTATTTTAATTAAAAATAAAATATATTTCGTATATAATTTGTCAAATTAAAAAAATAAAATTAAAAAGGATAACTGATGAAATTTATTTTAATCTATACTATCTTATAAATGAGATTTGGTAAAAGTCTTAAAAACAAGTTTTGATGCATAAGATACTACATTTTTATGCATTGAGTCTTAAAAGTCTTAAAAACAAATTTTAATGCATAAGGTACTACCTTTTTATGCATAGAGTCTTAAAAGTCTTAAAAATAATGATTTATGCCTAATGTACAAGTTATTAATGCTATCTTCACACTCCTCTAAAAGAAGATTTATCTTCCCAAGACAAGCTTGTGAAGAATATTATCTTCCCAAGAGAAGCTCTCATCGATCCATACACTGTCATCGAGATGCTTTAGAAATTCGATTAAAAAATTGACGACTCATGCTCCCGATTACTTATTCAAGATCACCGTGTAATCTCTCCGCACACTCTCATCGATTCCCTCCTAAAGTGACGATTCAGAAGTTGTCGATTCGATATCCTGTACGATGATTACTTATTCAAGATCACCATACATCAATTCGCTCTCGATCCATGCTTCAAATATGGCTAGGGTTCCAATCCAAGTACTATATTTGTTTTCCATCTTGTTTTTGTGTGTTGATTCCTATCGAATTCTTCACTTTTATGGGTCAGGGTTTTTGAGTTTTCTGCTCTCGATCTATGCTTCAAATATGGCTAGGGTTCCAATCCAGGTAATATTTTTGTTTTCCATCTTCATTTGGTTGGTTAGGGTTTTTGATTTTTCTAAGGTTAGTACTCGAATTAATTATTTTTGTGTGTTGCTTCCTATCGAAATCTTCACTTTTATGGGTTAGGGTTCTTGAGTTTTCTATGGGTTTGTAGACTTCCGGTCTTTTGGCTCTGTAAGATTGCTCTTTAACTAAATATATTACCTTAAATTGCAAAACTCTGGTTAGATGTGCATTTCACCACTTAGCTTCAGATGTTTGATGAGTACTTGCTGGTGTTTGACACAACTGGTGCTTAAACTATAAAATTGGGTTTGAGACTCTGTCTAACGAACTACCCTTAACTATTTTTATGAAGTCTAAAAGGGACAATCATAGGCTCAAGTTACCCAAGCACAATCGAATACCAACCGGCCTGATCGGTTAGGTTTAACCGACCTGCCTGATCGGTTAGGTTATAACCTTTTGTGAAGTAGGTGTCTATTACAGTTAACTTGTATTGTTTACAAAAACCCGGTTACTTTTTGCCCATGTTTATTTGGGATGATAAATATAAGAGTGGCACTCTTCAAATTCAAACCTGAAACTTTTGGATGATATATGCGTTCATATGATATTTTGGGAGTTTATTTATTTAACAACTTTTGTTGATAAATGTATTGTTTATCTATTTCAAGGAACTATTTGTTGTGACAAAAGCAAGTTTGCCTTCTTTATCAGTACTACACCTCTGATCACATCTCTGGAATGCATCATGGGTCTTTGATGATGTGATAACTGAGTTCTGGGTTATCACTCAAGGTAATTATGCGTGATTATCTGATTAAGTGATTACGTGATAACATGTTAAATTGTTTTATTTAAATCATGCTAGCATATACGATGTAGATACATGTATGAGGTTATATATATGTATATATGTACATGGGTATATATATATATGTGTGTGTGTACATGAAAAAATATATATATATATATATATTAATATGTATTTTATATCCATGGGTGATATGCATATGGGTACGGATGTATATATATATATATATATATTATATGCAAGCATGATAAAAGTGGTATCAAGTATGCATATGAGTACATGTGTTGAGTAAGCATATTGAGTAAGCATGTTGAGAAAGCATGAGGTGTAAAGAGGAGAA
>NW_020203028.1:0-1347 GCF_001531365.2 Cynara cardunculus var. scolymus | reverse complement strand
TTTTAAATCGGACAAAGGGTAGAAGATAGTATTGTCCGGATTGTTTTAAATCGGACAAAGTATGAACGACGTGTTGTCCGGATTGTTTTAAATCGGACAAAGGGTGGACGGAGTGTTGTCCGGACTTGTTATCCGGACTTGTTATCCGGACAAAGATGATTTTATTTCTAAGTGTTTAATCGTTCAAGCTTTATGCGGGGTATTGACCGGATTTGTTATCCGAACAAATATGTTAGAGTTTATTTTGAGTATAAATCGGACAAAGAGGGATAAGTTGTCCGGACTTTATATCCGGGTAACTTGTCCGGATAATTTCATGTTTGAAAATTTTATAAGTTTTATTTATTTATTTATATAATTTTRATGTTTATTTAATTATGGATCATAAAATGGTTATTTTATGTCTTTTCATATAAAAAGTTATGTTTCTACCAAGCGTGGTGACGTAAGTCTGTTTTGGTATAAACTATATTTTTGGAAACCTTCCTACCAAGCGTGGTGACATAAGTCTATTTTGGTATGGAAGTGAGTTTTAAATGGTAGTTCCCCAACTGGGAATGGATACTTTCAGACGTGGTGACTTATGTCTGTTCTGATAAGTAGCTTTGTTTTATTGGAGGAATAAGGGTGGCATATCAAGGAGAGGTGTACTTGGAATAAGGGTGGCGCTGTCATATGGGGATAATATTATAACTCTTGTTATTATTATTAATTAGATTTAATAACTTTGAATCATCATTTATTTGTGATCTGATGAATTAAAGATATTATTCTCATTAGAAATAATAATTTAGATGTTATTGAGAAGGGAAAAATGGTTTGTCATATCAGACAAGTATTGCCTTAAATATTTTTATGAGATGATTTGATAATTCAAGAAGTGTTGGTATTGTTTTATTTTGGAAAACAATATATATCTTGAATTAGAAATATTTTATGGAATGGTGATTCTTGAGTTTACATTATTTTGCATAATATTGTAAACTGCTTCAATTATTTGTAAACATTTTGGTGTTCATTACCCTGCATTTGCAAAGAAGGGATTTACTCACTAGACCCATATGGTCTAACCCTCATTTTCTGTTTTAAATTATGCAATGCAGGAATAGCGGGGTTCGGGGATATTAAAGGGAAAGGGAAAATGTGATTATTTTCCTAATCTGTTTCCTGCTTTTGAAGATACATGTTAGATTATATGTAATAGTACAGGATTTGTTTYGGAAGTTTTATATGTAAATTTTGTACATATAGCAATCCTTGTACTAGTGGGACCTTTTTGATGTAATCCATGTTTCTATGTAATAAAATATGTGTTCTATGCAAATGTGGTGTTTGGGGGTGTTACAG
>NW_020203027.1:13322-24330 GCF_001531365.2 Cynara cardunculus var. scolymus | reverse complement strand
CAGTACCAATAGCCATTGCTTCTTTTGAGCTCATCTTTTCAGTTTATATGAAAAATACGATCGACTGTAGTTCAAAGTTTGAATTAAAAGATTAGTTTACAAAAATATATCTGATAAAGTGTAAACTAGAATAATCACACATTCAACACTTAGACAATTTAGCACACAAGCACTTGTCCGGATTAGTAGTCCATACAAGTTGTCCGGTTTACAAGTCCGGTAAAAAAGATAAACGAATTTAACACGTTAAACCGGTCAATATCCGTTCAAGTTACAAAGTCCTTACCAGCCGGATACTTTTTAACCGCTTACTAAACCTTTCAAGTGTTACACGGTTTATCAACTAATCCACACAAGTTATCACCGGTATACTAGCCGGATTAGCTAAACCGCACAAGAAGTCCTTCCAAGAGATGTCCGGTATTACCTATAACAAAACAACTCAAAACACACGAAAATTAAACCGCAAAAGCTTTAACCGGATAGAGATTCAAGCAAAAACATAAAATTTCACACTTTTTACCAAAAAGTGGATCAAAACATGAAAAAATATGAGTTTTTATGAACTTTTTCCAGAAAGCTAAAAATCAAATTTTGACATTTTCAGCCTTAAAACTTGTGTAAATTGCAAAATGGTGTGAATCAAAGTTGTTTGAAATACAAAACCGAAACTAGCGATACAAATCTTTATCAATAACACTTAAAAATTGAACAATTTTGGCACAAAAACCAATCCGGTCAAAAAAAAATATTTCAAGAATAGTGAAGAATCAGATCGAAAATCTTAAAAAAATCGTGCAAAAATGTGTAAAATGGATATCTTCAAATCCAAACTGCTGTAGCTTGCTCTGATACCAATTGATGAGTCCAGATTTCATACAAACATGATATGATCTTCATTGATTGTGATGAACATCAATGTAGAAAGAAGATGATCAATAAATGATTAGACTGAGAGGAGAGAGAATATTACGTCAGCAAATCTTGATTTCTGATTAATGACAAAAGCTTAATTACATTTACAAGGTAAATCCTATTTATACTAGGAAATGTAAAGACTAAGCTATTACAAGGAAACTACACTAAAGAGAAACTTGAATACAACATTAAAGCACTAACTTGAACCCAACATCCATTAAAGGCCCAAACCGCCTAAACCGGTCAGACCAGACCGCCTTTTCGTGGTCTGGTTTGATTGGTCTGAGAACTTGATGTCAAACCGCTCGGTTTGAAAATTTTATAAACCGCCATTACGGTTTGGTTTGTGGTCTAAGGGGTTAAACCACCCAAACCGAACCGTGAACACCCCTAGTAGCCAGAATCACAGAGTTGACTTATCCTGAGCAGATTATGCTTTAGCCCAGAAACATAAGCAACCTTAGAGACAAAAAGTTGATATTGAAAAAGAAGGATATATCCCCCCCCCCCTTTCAAGTCTTTTTGATCACATATTGAGTCTGATAAATTTGTGTAGTCCACACAGTTTATCTTTTTGAGCCTAAACATAAGCATATGTTGCTTTATCTTTCTACACTACACAGATTTTGCAATTTATATGTTATTTTGCTGAAAAATTCATAGATATACTTTTAGAAGATATCGATGATTGAATGGAAGACCTGGTGAGATGAACCTCATAAAGTCTCATATATGAAGTACATCCGTTGTGCTGAGTATATTTGTTATATTCATAGGCGAATTGTGATAACTGGATCTTGGTTATCACCCGAGGTAATAAATATGTGATTATTTGTTACAAAATATTTATGTGACAGCATGATAAATTGTTATACTTGATTGTGCTAATATGTGAAATTATATGCATAAAATGAAAACCATATAGAATAAAATACGTGTGTATATGCTTAATTGGTTATGCACATGATTATGCATGTATATGTTTGATGGTATGCATGCAAAATAGGAAGTGGGTTACACCGGAGGTCAGGGCTGTAATAGCCGACCTTTCCTTTTTAAAGAAGGGTATAAAAGGAGGGTGAGACCTCCATTCACCTCTCTTGCCATTTTTGGAGTAAGTTTAAGCGATTTAGAGAGAAAGATTGACCGGATTTCTTATTTTGATTTGCAAGAAGATTAATTTCAAAAAGGTGAGTAATTTAAATGTTCTATTTTCTTTGAAATGCATAATTATTGTATTAACCGCTCATCTGGTTTGAAATTTAAAATGTATAAATGTTATCCGGACTAGACATTAACCGGTCAGGTGTTAAGCGATTTACAAGTTGAACCGGACAAGTGTTTAACGATTTAGACCTAAACCGGTCAAAGGTTAAGCGGTTTAAATCTTAAATCGGACAAGACTAGGTCGATTTAGGTTTAAACCGGACATAAGCTTATCCGGTTTAAAGGTAATCCGATCAAGAGTTAGCCGAGATATATGTTGAGCGATTTATTAAACTTTGATATATGATTATGAATTTAAATCAGAGAAGTATGAATACGGGTATAAGTTGAACAAATTGATTAAATCGGACAGTATTGTCCGGATTGGTAATCCGGACAAAGGGTTGAGTTTTTCATTATCTATTAAATCGATCATGTTAAGGATTTGACCGGATTTGTTATCCGGACAAGATTTGACCAGATTTGTACTATGCTTCGTGCATAAAAATTTATATTTTATCATAAAAATGGGAATTTAAATATAGACAATTTTGAGCTGATAATAATTCCATTGATTACGGTCTATCTGGAATTATTTTTGTGAAATGTTTAGATGAGGAAATAAGGGTGGCATATCAAGGAGAGGTGTACCATAGGATAAGGGTGGCATATCAAGGAGAGGTGTACCATGGTCAAGGGTGGCATATCAAGGAGAGGTGTACATTTGATATAAGGGTGGCATTTGTATGTGTGTTGTGTGATATAACTCTTTCTATCATATCTCTTAAGACTACCGTGGTCTGGAATCTTTATTTCTTTGTGATTTAAAGATTTAGAATCAAGGTTCTCATTGGAAATGATAGTCTGAATGTTATTGAGGAGAAAATATCAGATTTGGCCTGAAACTTTAAATAAACCTTGTTGATTAGAAATGGTTTAAAAGTGGCATTATATGAAACCTGGTTGTTCAAAGGAATGTTATTTGAATAGTTGTATCTTGACTTGAAAGGTGGAAAGATATTGGTAATATGTTCCTATTTGTTCATATATTTGTTATATATATATATATATACATATATATATATATATGAAAAGGTTATTTTTATACATGGCTTTGGTGATTTCACCCTGCAATATCATAAATCGGGTAACTTACTAGACCTTTCGGTCTAACCCTCATTTTGTGATTTTAAATATGTATTGCAGGAGCTACGGACAGTAAGGGGAAGGGGAAAATATGATATTTTCCTAAATGCATATCTACTTGAAGAATTGTTTCTAATATGTATAGTTTTGATTAATGAACGATGATTAGTACAAGAAATGTATTTTGAATTTTTGAGGCATGTATTCTGTATAGTGATTTATTGTACTATGGGACCTGAATGTGGTATAAACATGTATTTCCTCTGTATGAAGTATGTGTTACATGCAATATGTTGTATGGAGTGTTACACCAATCTTTTTAAAGGATTGAAAACAATTTCATAAGTTGAAATTGGTTCCCATCCTCTTAATCTGAAAAGATTATACAAGTGGATTTGAAAAGATCTACTTAAAATTTTATAAATTGACGGCTCTCGCTTAAAATTTCATTTATTCTGATGTATGATGCTAATGATTCTCATTTCATCATAAGGGGGAGTATGAAATAATGGATGAAATTATCAATTCTGGATGATATAAGGGGAGTATGTTATAAAAATCAAGGGGGAGTAACATCAAAGGTCGGCAAAAGACTCAAAGAAATGTGACTGGAGATTATTACAGAAGATTATTCATGCGCTACATTGTTTGAGAGTTTTTGAATGTGAAGATCATTTTTACAAAAGTTTACTGATAGAGATTTCTCAATAAAGAGAATGTTTAATTTTGGAAGAGTATATTTGTGAAATTTTATCGGAAGAAATTCATTTTTGGAGAGAATGTTAGTAATTTGTTATCTGAAGAAGAGTCTTGAAGATCATATATTGAAGATCATTTCAGTGTTAAACTGTATTCGTCTTCAAAGTTTACTATTGTCTATAATTGTATTGATATCGTGTTTGACTTCGTAAATCAGTTTGACTTTGACTAGAATGGTTAATTGTTTGATCCTATATTAGCTTTTGTCTTTAGTGAATTTAGTAGGAGAGCTTTCATTGTAATTCATACGTAAATAATATACTTTAACTATTTGACAAATCCTCTCAAGTCTCCTTTCATGTGTTCTTGATGCTCATACTAATCTGCCATTGATTGTTGAAGATTATCTGAAGATTGATCATATTATGGACTCACACACTTTGATTTGTCCTTGCATATAATCACCAAAAAAGTTACACGTTGTCCAGATTTGTATTTGAAGGAGGAGAGAAACTCTTTGTTGCCAGTCATGTGCCTTGAACATCCAGAGTCAAGGTACCAGATGTGCACATGCTGCTTCTGCAAAACAAATTAGAGAGTTTTAGGTACCCATTTCATAATGGGTCCTCTATGATTAGGTTTTGGAGACTCAGATTTCTGCATGGGGGAAGGGTCTGCCTCATCACGAGAATTGCCAGACCCAGAGGCTGGCTTGCCAGATTTGGCCTTGGGAGGCTGCTTCTTCTGGGTCCTTTTAGCTTTTCTTTTAGGTGACCCATACAGAAGACAGTTGGGACTAAAAAGGTATTGCTTTAATTGCTGCATCAGAGATAGACATTTGCAGTTATGAATGCATTTTTGGTCACAATAAGATTCACTAGATTCATAAAACTTATGATTTTTATTATTACAATCATTCCTAGACTTAGTTGTTCGAATGAACTCCCTAACTAGTTTTGATTGTTTATTGAAATCAGCCTTTGTCTTCTCTTGATTTCCTTTCTTGGTCCTTTTTCCTCTTTTGGCCTTTAAAGGCCTCTCTGAAACAGAGGAACTAAATTTAGAATTAGAAGCTCATTTTCCTTTATGTTCTTGAGAGAACTTAATATGCTTTTGAAGTATAGATTTTGGAGACTTAGACATAGAGGTAGCAGATTTTAGCTCTGTAGCCCTCTTTTACTTTTCTAGCTCAAGAGAAGACTTGGTTTTTAAACACATGTCCATGAAATCAAGACACATGGAACCTTTTTCCTCTGCTCCATTGCTGGAACAGATTTGTTTGGGATCTCATTTGAAAGTTTGTCAACTTATGGTCCTGGAATCACTGTCTCTATCTCAAGATGCTCTGTACTCAAGTCCTCCTTTGGTTTAGAGTTAGAGTCGATAAAATCTCTTTTTACACTTTGAGTGTTGGAATCTTCATTGAGATCTTGAGATTTCTATGGATATGTATCAAAGCCTTCGTCTTCCTTTTGCATTGATGAGGAACATTCAAAAGTGCTTTTGTAAGTTTCCTCTTGATCATTTTGTTTAGATACAAAATAATAATGGTCTCAAGTAGATCTTGCTCAAAGACTTGTCTCACTTTTTCTATGAACTCTTCCAATAAACTTGCATCCAGAGATATGAAAAGGTCTTCTTCAGAAGAATTTTTATCTTTTGTCTATATAGGTTCAGGTTTGACTTTATCACTTAGTTTGATTTGAAAGATCTTGATTGTGGGTTCCAAAGTTAAAAATTTGATATTTCTTCTGTATGCATTTTAGATCAACTTGTTTAAGCATTATTTGAGAAGAGTAAGAGGTATTTTTGAAACTCAGCCTTCTTGCTCTGGCTCCACTTTCAAGTTTTACTCTTTTGAAAGGTGATTGGTCATGCAGAACGGGGAAATCAACTTTTTGTTCTGCACTTTAAACGGGAAACGGATTCAAAGTTTGTTTCTTCTTCCAGGTTAGGTCTAGGTCAGTATAACCTAGGCATGTTTTGTCCTGTTGAGAATCTATCTTTTCGTACACCTATTGAGCATCTTGATATTTCTTGATCAAGAGCTCTTTTCTTTGCAAGCTTTGGTGTAAGAATTCCCTTTTCTTTTGAAAATAATTTTTGAGGGCTAAAGAATTCTTATGTCATGCTCTTTCTCGACCATCTCCTTATTTTTCTTTTGAATGGCCTTTTTAAGTTTAGAGCACTCTGTTTTTAAGACAGTCTCTGTGGAGAGTTTGGTTTTTAAAATTTTCTCCTTTCCACAGAGATCTTCTGCTTTTCGACATTCAGAAGCTCTATCTCTCGCTTAAAGAAATTTGTTTCCTTTTTGAGCGACTTTCTCATTTCTTTTTCTCTTTGGAGCTTCTATTGAAGTTTGATAAAATCTTTAGTTAAAAGAGAAATGCTTTTCTCATCAGAATGGGTAGAGCCAGAGGTACAACATACCTGAGAGTCAGAGCCGGATTCAGACTCTTCTTCATCATCGTCAACAACCATCCTGCAGAAGTGTGCATCCTCATCAGAGGTGGAGTCAGAGACCTAGTTTTCTTACTTCGCCATGAGGCTCCTCTGGGGACGGTTGTACTTGTATTTATTTTTATAGTACAACTCGTCCTTAAACAGAGGACCTTTGCATTCTTTTGAGAAATGACCGGTTCTTCCGCATCTTAAGCATCTTACTCCTTGCTTCTTTTTCTCTTGTTCTTCATCCTCCTTCTTCATGACTTGAGAAGGAGGGTTCCTTGGCTCGTAAGCCCTTTCCTTGTATCTATCACTTCTGTTATCTCTTCCCCATTTGTCAAATACCTTTTTCCCAAACTTTTTCTGGAATTCCTTAGTGATAAGAGCCAAGGAGTGCGCAAATGAACTTATATCATCATCATCAGAGCTCGATGCTCTGTCTTCTTCCTCGCTCTCTATCATGAGAGCTTTCTTTCCCTTTCTTGACCTCCTCTCTCTGGATGTCTGGGCAGAGCTAGCCTCTTTGGAGTCAGAGACTAGGGCCAAAGGTCCACCTAGAGAGACTTTGTTTTTATGTACTTCTTTCTCTTGGGCCTGCAAGGTTCTTTACATGTCATGTAGAGTCCACATCTCCAGATCTTGATTTGCCTAGAGGGACATGGAGATATTCCTCCACTCTTCATTCAACCTTTCTAGGAAGAGCATGTTGTTCTCTTCTTGGGTTCTAATCACATCACATCTTTTGCATTTATTGATTAGAGTGTTGAATCAATGATAAGTCTGCTTGAGAGACTCATCGGGAAGTGCCTGAAAACTGTTCTACTCAATCAGACACTGAGCACGGCGGTTTTTCTTCATCTTTATCCCTTCTTCAAGCTGGTTCGCGAGTTGATATCATAACTCTTTTGCAGATTCACAAGCATCGAGAGACTGGAAGATTTCGTTAAGGAGGGCCATGATAAAAAGCCATTGGCCTTTTTGATCAATTTCCACCCTTCATTTATCTTCATCGTCCCAGTCCCTCCTTTGTTTGAGAGACCGCATGGCAGGGACTTCAACAGTGTCCCCTGAGCCCGGAACCCTTGGAATGATAGTCATGGCCCATGGGCACATAAGGTCCATGCTTGATAGACTCATACAGTTCAAAATCGAGACCTTCGTAAAAATTGATCATCCTGATCTTCCATTGGGGATATTCTTCCCTAATGAGAATAAGAGGTTTTGTAAGGGATCGAGCACTATACATGGAATTCCACGCTTGGTTTGACATTTTTTAGAACGATGAATAGGCTAAGAAGTTTTGTAAATGTATAAGGAAAAACTGAACTTGAATCGAGCAAACTTGGAGAAAAAGATTTCTAATAAACAATTATTTTTCAAGAAAAAAATGAGATCTGAGATCTAGGATGAAAAATAGTTTCAAAAAAATAACCAACCAACAAAAGAGGATATCCTTTTGGATTAGATCGACTAATCAATAGACTGATTAGCAAGCTCTGATATCAATTGTAGGAACCCAGATTCCTCTAATATATCAACAATCATAACTTAGATCAATATATGAGCAGAAGCCATAACTATGATATTGAAATGGTTAGCAGATTTGATCAAAAACACAAATAAGAATAAGAATAAGGATTGAAATGATCGGATTTTTTGATTAGTTGAAGAAGGTTACAAATGAACTCTCAACAATAATCTAATTTCTCACAAATATTCTCTCAAGCAAGAGCGTATCTAGACTAATATGGCAATTACAGATATGTTTAATCCAAGGAGGAGACCTCCTTTTATATGCCAATGTAAAAATAGAATATGCTAAATTCTAGGCTTTAAACTCTGACTTCGAGATTAGAATCTTCTGCCTTCACGTTCCTTGAAATGTGGAACCAGTCTTGTACGCGTGTCAGATTCTGGTTGGAACACTTGGAGATGTGCTGGAACTTTGTGCGCAAGTTAAGGGCGGATGAGACCCGGAGGCTCTGCATGTATAGTGGGCAGAGGCTCTGTGTCTGGAATGGTAGCATCAAGTTCTTAAGCTTTTCGATGCTTAAGACTTGATCTTCCTTGTATTGAGCATAGGCTCTGTATGCGAGGTTCTTTCTCGATATCTGAGTAGCTCTGTCTCTTGGTGACCTCTGCATTTGAGCTCTTATTCCAAGGCAGCTTATAAGGCTAAGTTCTATTGACTAGAGTAAGAGGCCTATTATTTACAATTCTATGAAAAAGGGTATCTAACAAAGGGTCTACATCTTCTCAAAGAGGTGATGCTAGATATGTCCTTACCCATGCATTGTCATTTAATTTTGTCATTATTAATCATGTGATGAAATAAATTATAGGGATAACTAACAAACTTTGCCAAACTTTACAACAAAAATCTCAAGATATGGTTAATGCTTTGACTTTGGTTTCTACTACAAAGACATTGATTCATAAACTTAGAGATGAAGGTTGGGAATCACTTTTGGATTAAGTTGTTTATTTTTGCAACTATAATAGCATTCTGGATATACAACCATGTTGATATATTCTTTGATGCTATTGTCTCAGTGTTGCTATGGATCCAAAAAGGTCCTTCAATATTGATGATATATGTATATTGGTGAAAACTTACTATCCTTATCGACTTCACAGAGCAAGAGCAGATTCAGCTCAAGCTTGAGTTGCAACATTATAATCTGGATGTGCCTAATCATCCACAACTGAAAAATGTTTGTACACTTTATGAGTTGTGTAGAGATCTCCAGGAAATGGGTAAGTTATAAATTTACCCGTTGGTTGACAGATTGGTTCGTCTTATATTAACTTTGTCGGTTTCTACTGCAACAACTTAAAGAGCTTTCACGGCCATGAAAATTGTGAAGACAAGACTTCGTCATACCATGGACGATGAATTTCTTAGAAGTTGCTTTCTTCTTAATATTGAAAGGGAGATTCCTGCTTCTTTTTCCACAAATAAGATAAATAGATGATTTTTATTCCATGAAACAAATACGTACTCAACTTAAAATACACAAGGTAGCGTTCCTTACAATTTTTAACTTTATTGTCTACATTAACAAATGTTTGTTTGGTGTATGTGTCCAAGTTCTTAATAATTGTTTTATTCTTAACAGATTAGTCGATGAGACAATGAATTGACGATGCTAACAACCATTGGAAGGTTCATGTGTTAGTCTAAGACGTAAGTTCTTTTTTATCAAAATAATTATTTTGTTTGAATACAATATCTATCATTATTATTTACAACAAAGTGTGACTCTGAAATTTCGGACCCCGTATCATTAGTTCCTGGCTTTGCCCCTACATAGAACCAATTTCTACATCATGATCCATCTCACATATATACTGCTTATTCACTTTCTTAACTTAAACAAATCAAATCTATAGCAAAAACCCAAAATGTTTATCCTAACAGTAAACATGTGATGTGGGTGCATCTGTTGAAAAAATATTTTGCTCAAATAACCATTTACAAGCTCAAAAAGATAGATATAAAAGACAAAATCATAAAATGAAGTTCATTGAAAAGCTTAAAGAGAAGTAACTATGACTATCCAATAATCACAAAAAACCTAACACGTCAAAACCTCAGTTTTTTACCCATGACGGTATCTCGAAAAGGATGTTTTGCATAAAGACAAAAAGTGCATCAGGAAGACCTATAATGCTTGTCATAACGACCTGGTTTTTTTACGAGTATTTTAAACTTTTTCAATTCTTCTGTTTGTGTATTTATAGTGAAATTGTTTATGTACCAAAATAATCAATTGAAATAATAATTTATAGCATGAAACCATAGGGTATCTAGTAATGATACAATGAGAAGTTGTAAATATAGACTTACTTTCGATTTGCATGATACATAGTGGCAACCAAGATGTGACAAATGGAGTGTTGCCTCCTATTTAACCCCACTAAATCAAAGAAAGATAGAAATTCACGTTTTATTTGCCAAGACGAGATTCTCCTTCCATTAACAACTTGCCACAAGTCTACTCCTTTCTAATATAAAGAAGCAAGATTTGCTTATAATATATAAGAATAAGAATGACAAAGACGTAAGAACCAATATGATGTTACCATCAATGGTTTGCTGCTGCTGCTGCTGCTGCAAGGACTCACTCAATAGTCAATTATCAATATAAGACATGGTAAATATGTATCATTCCTTTTAAACTGAGGCACACTATTTGTTTATAATACATACTTCATGATATTAGTCCATATAAAACAATGCATCTCTTCCTTTTAAACTAAGGCAAGAGATGTGTTTGTAATATTATAGACTAAAAACGTATTAAGCATAAAACCCATAAACAAATGAAATTACACATCTCTATTGAAAATAATGATTGCATGTCAAGCAAGTAGTACTTCAAGCAATAAGCATAGGAATAGTATACTTTGTGCTCATCCAAACTCGATCATACGCGATTACTTATAGACTTGACTATCCTAACATCTATTACACATCTCAAATATAAAGAGTATTTATTAAATAAATTTGACTAATAAGAAACTTGAGCAAATAAATCAACGCTATGACAAACAATATATATATATATATATATATATATATATATATATA
>NW_020203027.1:7579-13012 GCF_001531365.2 Cynara cardunculus var. scolymus | reverse complement strand
CACGGTTTACACAAATGAGGGCGGTTTTCATATGATCACTTCTCTCTCTATATATATATATATACATATATATATACATATCTATATATATATATATATAAGTAGGATAATGGATGTCCTACGTGGCATCACCACCATTCACCAATTCACTATTCTAATTTTCCGGAATTCTTTATTTTCTTTCATTACTTTCTCCTGCATTTGAAACGACTTTCTCCTTCATCTCACCATCTAAAACAATTGAAATGTCTTCTCCATTAGGGCTTTGTATCCTCCATTTGAAACGACTTTCTCCTCCATCTCACCATCTAAAACAATTGAAACGTCTTCTCCATTAGCGCTTTGTATCCTCTCCACCCCTCCACCGTGTTGCGCTCCTATCGTCTTCACTTCTCTCAACGACGGCGAGCATCGACTGTAAAACCCTAACCTCACCATCGGCGCAATGATTTGTTCGTTCCCCAATCCCGCGACTTCTCCATTTACGGCTTTTTTGCGCATGGAGCTAAGTAACCTTCCATATGTCGGTTTGCTTTTGCTTTCAATTGCTTGGATGAAGCTAAAGGTAAATGCACCTATAAGATTGCCTATGAAAGCCTGCACAAGCATTAATGCATATAATGCTCAGTAAATTTAAATAATTTTGAGAAGTTTATCATTTAATTCACAATGATAATCTATATCTATACTACCTTATAAATGAGATTTGGTAAAAGTCTTAAAAACAACCTTAAATGCATAGGGTACTACATTTTGATGCACAAAGTCTTAAAGTCTTAATTACAACCTTAATAGCATAAGTTACAACTCCACTATGCATAAAACCCTTTTAACTCAAGTTCACACCCCACCAGTGACATTCATACAGTGACGATTCCTTTTACAACTCAGATTCAAGCGACGAATGTTTTCTCCAAGACGACGATTGCTTTTTTCCAAGACGACGATTCTGCCTCCGATACAAATTTTATTTGTATTATGCTGGTTCATGCGCCCCTATGTTCCATAAATTTAGGGTTTTTTTTCTTGCTTTTCATACGATTTCAGGTATACCATTTGGTTCGATCTTCTTATTTCCAAGTAACCCATCAATTTCTTTGATTTCTTTGGTTCTTCCTGTTTGATTGCATAGCATCGATTTTTACTCAGCATCTCGATTTCTTTCTGTGTGATTCTTATTGTTTGATTTGTACTTCGCATATCGATTTCTTTCTGTTTTATTCTTTTGTTCATTCTCTCGGTCCGATGTTTGTTCACTATTATCTCTTCTCTCTTGTGATTTTGTTTATGGTGTTGACTAGAAGTAAGTGGTTAACAACTTAATGTGATATTAATGTTTATGGAAGTAATTGGTTGACAACTCAATTTTTAGTATGTGTTAGCTGGGAGTAAGTGGTTAACAACTATTCTTTCTACATTCTGTTGATGGTTCTTTAGGTATTATGTTCTTTATGTTGTTATGAAAGTCAATTAAAACATATGCAGGTAGGTTGTTTCATATACGGGTAGGTTCATCACCTGGTTCTTTTCTAATTGGTGGTACAGGGGAATGAAAAAGGTAAGTGTTATTGTTGGACCTGTAAATTCAGCTTTGATAATGATCTGTTACTCTGAATGAACTCTAAGACGATTAGAGTGCAGCGGAAACAAATATAAGAACAAAACAGAGTAATTAAACCAAGAACACACAGTTAAGATGATGAAGAAGATGAACACAGGAGAATAGCTTCAAAGGTTTTTCAATTTAATCAATTGAAAATAAGACGATTACAATTCGGAAGCACACTGAATACAAAGGCCTTAGCCGCTATTTATACTAGTTCCGAACGACCTTACTGACACGATTTTGACGTGTGAAATCATCTAAGCCGTCCAAATAAAGTCGATTAAGTCCTAGTCACRTGAGAAGCACATGCAGCTAACAACCTTTGAAAAACAGTAAAACATGATCTTCACAGAAGATGAAATCCGCAGACCCTCTGTGAGCCATCCCAGAGGCTCTGCTGAAATTGACTTGTATGATCTTATTGCCAGAGGACCATTTTCCAGAACCTTTTTGAGAGACATCATAGGTTCTGTCACGTTTTACTTGCACGATGAAACAACTTCTGTTGCTAGTCCTCTGTTGTCTTCTGTGGAAGATACTCTTTTGTCAACACTTGCATAATACTTTCTCATACTTTTACAAGAAGTGAATATTAGAGCTAACAATCTCCCCCTAAGTATGGAAAAGTAAATTTAGACAAATGGTTGCAAGAAATGACTAATAGAAAGAATTACAAGAGGATATTAAACTCATCCTCTGAAAAGAATTACATAAATGAACTAATTGAAAAATTTGTTGCTCAGGCCTACACTATTACAAGAATTAGTCCATAGCAGAGTCTGGATAGTCATCTACGGCAAATTACAAATCTGACTTGATAGTTCTGTAGACTTTGAATATCCATTCTCTGAAGGAGACTTGAACTTTGATCGTTTCTAGAAGGTGGTTCACTTCATCCGCCCTTAAATGCCCTCTCTGCACCTCTGTCACCACTAGGTTGAACACCCACTCAAGAGACTCTATCGAATATTTGTGTGTCTCTTTGGGATCGAAGAACCTTAGAATCTCATCCTTGTCCAGGAATACAAACCCAAAGATGGGATTGTGGACAATGGTGTTGCGATGAAATCTAAGCAGCCAACTTGGTCTGTTGTTTGGAGGGGAAATTTTTAGCTCTGGCTGGGCCAACCTCATTACGACGTCGAAATCTTTCTGGCTGTAGAACTTTACTTGAGCGCGCATAACCTCAATCAGCCTTCTAAGAGAAATCGAATATGTTGACCTCCTCTCCATGTATTTGTTCAATATCTTGTGAAGGAATATTAGGTCAAATACACAGAGGTTGTAGAGGTCGGCATCTGTGAAAGTATATAGGTTGTCGTCGTCCCTTTTTACCACATATTGAGCATATAGCACGGTCTTGTTGAGCATAGTCCTTGGAGAAATTGTTTCGAGTGAAGTAATTACATGCTCTGAGAAGACCTGCTCTGGTGGCCTTGTGAGCTTTGAGAAGTGGAAGTTTGCAATGGCAGAGGGCATACCTGTAAGCTCTGGGTCATAAGGGGCTCTGTGTCCACAACTGAGTAACGCCACCGTAGAATCTTCTCAACAGTGGTTACGGGCTCTGTGCGTACCTTCTGCGTAGGAATCTTGCTCATAGATTCAAGTATCTCAGATACCCTCCCCACAGTGGCAGATTCTGGCATTCTGGTTTCTTCTTCTAGTATCGGCCTCTGGGTGGACCCCTCTGGTAGGATTGGCTTGACAGTTCCTACCAGAGCGTCAAACGTACCCTTGGACGTTTCCTCTGGAATCTTTGCCATTTTAGAGGAAGAGCCTTCTCCAACTCTGGGGATGGGGGCTCTGCCCTTTCTCGCTTGAGCCTCTGCCAAAGATGCCTTTAATGCTCGAAAAAGATCTGGGTCATCATACTCTTCTTCATTTATCTCCTCTGGCGTCTTAGAGCTTGATCCCTTCTGTGGCGACTCCTCTACTGCTTTACCCTTGCCTTCCCCCTTAGGCTCTGGAGATTTGTCTTTAGAGAATAGGGCAGCAGCAGAGTCCACTATTTTTAGTGGTCTGGCAGAGGTTGTCTTCTTTGGTTCCTCTTTCTTCTTCTCCCCCTCATGACGATCATGGTCATCACMTCCTTGATCGTCATGGATTTTAGTGGCTTCTGCCTTGCAAGTAATAAGGGGAGCCTTCTTCAATCGCTTTAAAACTTTGGATGCCGCCTTCTCCATCTTTTGAATGACCTCCTCAGCAATCACAGAGGCAGTGTTGATATCCATCTTTGTGGCCCATTTCATTTTAGAGATGCAGTGATACATCTCATTTCTGAAGTTATCACCTTCTTTGATGAGTTTCTTCATGCAGTCTCTTATAGCTTCGTTGCTTGCTCGGGCTTCCTTGAGGAGTTGGTCGGTGTATTTCTGCACGGTCTCTCCAAAAGCTTCAACTATTGCGTCTAGCTCTCTGCGAGTGGCTAGATGGTTAATGTTAGCCCTGGAGGATTTAGAGTCAATGCTATAGGTGACCGCAGAGGAAAACATCCCTTTGATCTCGTCCTTGAAGGCAGAATAATCTGTGTAGCCGGTGAAAATGAAGTCTGCAGCGAATTAGGCGGCAACCTCTGTTAGTTCTGTCTTGAGCTTTTGGATTTAAGAAAGGTTGAGAGACAAGGCGCTAAAAGCTTCTGTGAGGTCGTCTTTGTTGAGGACAGAGCTCTGAAGGGCTTATACGATCGCCTTGAGCTTAGAAGTTGTGGAAGTCAACTCCTTCAGAGCCTCTGTCAATGATGCAAGAGCCTCTGTCACCGGTTGGGAGGAGAACAAGCTTTTCAACTCATCCATCCTCTTGAATACTTCTGTGGTGAAGGTTTGTAACTCCTCCTTCGTCACATAAGTACTCTGGGAACCTAGATCACCAACACATGGTGACCTAGTAGCCTCGGAGTGTGAGGCGCCCTCAGTGACTGGTTTTTCGATGTCAGCTCGGGGACTTCCACCGGATCCTCGAACATCTCCAATTGGTGAGCCTACCTTTGTTCTGTTGATGTCGTGCCCAGTAGGTTTAGAGCCTAACTTGGCAGAGGGATCGAGTAGAGACTTTGGGCGTTCTAGACCCGCAGTCTCTGTGAATCTCTCATATGCCTCTTAAGCATAACTTGGTTGTTCACTCAAGTGTGGAGGGGCAACGGATGCCTCTCTGGGTTGTGACGAGTCCTTGGGCGAATGGACTCTTATTGTAAAACCACCATCCTTTTGAGAGGATGTTGGAGTAGATTGTGGTTCCGGGGCTGTGCATTCAACAGAGGACGAAAGAATGTCCTCTGCGAGGTAGGTTTGGGTAGGGTTCAGCGTGCGCACGCCTTGTTCAATAGGGGTTCCTTCTAGAACAGGGTCCCTAGAAATGTGGGTAACACTAGGAGGAGGGCTAGGATGTGTGCCTTCGGCATCTTTTACTCCCTCTTCTATCTCCAATTCTTCTTCTTCGTCGTCTATTATGAATTCTGTCCCCAAATCCACTACCTCTGTTGGCGCTTTAAGCTCTGGTTTGATGTGGAAGATGACATCGTGTATCTGCTTTGTTGGGAACTCTTCGTGAACAACCTTGTGCAACCTTCTGCGCTTTGGAGCAGCCTCTGCGGGGCTTTCTTGGAGTATAACCTCTGTGACCACAACCTCTGCAGGTTGGGCCTTCTTTGATTTCTTCTTCTTTGGCTTTTGCAGAGGACTGCTTGGACCCTCTTCTTCTGCGGGTCTCTTCTTCCCTTTCTTTTTCTCAGAAGAGTCAACATTCTTCTGAGTCTTCTTTGTCTTCTTTGGTGGGGACTTGCTACTCTCGGTCTGTCCTCACTCACCTCTCTAGCCTCTGCTGGCTCCTCC
>NW_020203027.1:5008-6072 GCF_001531365.2 Cynara cardunculus var. scolymus | reverse complement strand
GACTTCTGTGATTAAAAAGCATTTTGCTTCTTCAAAAGGTTTTATTCTTTTTAAGCACATACTCCCCCTCAAACCTTGCAAGTCTCTGCAAGATAAACCTGTTAACTATGAAAACAAGTGAAGGTTAATCAAGAAATAAAACTATATACAAAAGTAAATTTGAAAGTAAAACTATATACAAAAAGAGATTACTCAAAGAAAAACTTTATACAATAAAGAATAAACAATAAGACATTCAACATCTAGAACTCTAGACATGCCATTCCTATTTTCTCAACAAGGAAATTAAACCTTTTCTCATCAAGGGCTTTTGTAAAGAGATCAGCCAATTGGAATTCAGATTTTACAAAGTATAATTCGACATTACCTTCTTTTACATGATGTTTTAAGTAGTGGTACCTTATGTCGATATGCTTTGTTTTTCAATGTTGCACAGGATTGGATGATATAGCAATAGCGCTCTTAGAATCACAGAGGATGGGGATGTTGTCGACAGAGTAGCCATAATCGCGTAGTTGAGTCTGCATCCACAGAGCTTGTGAGCAACAACTTGCAGCGGCTACATATTCAGCCTCTGTCGTGGAAGTTGATACACAATTCTGCTTCTTTGAAGACCAACTAACCAGCTTTCCTCCAAGAAACTGACAGCTTCTAGAGGTGCTCTTTCTGTCAATTTGACAACCTCCATAGTCTAAGTATGTGTAAGCCACAAGATCAATGTTGGAATACAGAGGATACCAAAGTCCCAGAGTTGGTTTCTTCTTTAAATATCTAAGAATTCTCTTTACTTCACTAAGATAAGATTCTTTGGGGTTTGCGTGATACCTAGCACAAATACACGTTGAAAACATGATATCAGGCCTACTAGCAGTAAAATATAAGAGTGATCCAATCATACCTCTGTAGAGCTTGCACTCTACAGAAGGGCCATTAATATCCTTATGAAGTTTTTGGCCAGGGGCCATTGGAGTCCTCATGGGAGAGGCATCATTCATCTTGTACTTCTTCAACAGGTCATGAATATATTTAGATTGGTTTATGAATATTCCTTCGGAGGATTGCTT
>NW_020203027.1:2188-3553 GCF_001531365.2 Cynara cardunculus var. scolymus | reverse complement strand
GAAACATCAAATTCCAAATTTTCATTGGATGRTGAATTCTGTACAAGACTGGAAGCAAATGTACGTCAAGGAAAAATTAAAAAATTCATCTCATCAAGTATTACCCGAGTATATATCTCTGAAGCGTAGGAGTAATCTTCTGTAGTTTATGATGGTTGAGATCTCTTGAATAAGATGGTTTCCCACTTCCCTTGGCACATGGCTTCTGCCTAGTTTGTCTATAATATTTTTCTGAAACCATTCAAGTGATTCGGTTGAGTACTTGAAGGCTTCAGACATTCTAAAGAACTTTTTCACCCCAAACTCATTCTTGTAAACAAGTCTGAATTTTGGTTGAGACAAGACAGAGGCAGAGCGTATCTCCTGCAGGCCTAGGAATTCTTCATTTGGTGGAGTGCATGATAGTCTCACAATGCCCAGCTTTAGCGCAATCTTGAAGTCTGTTTTCAGTCTTAGCTTTACTAGGGACTCCATTGTCTTTACTATCGCTCGATTTGCCATTCCAAACCTTATCCCGTGATCCTGTCTCTGAGCTGTATAGGCGTATAATTCGATTAAGTCGTATGGGTTGAGATTGATGAGATCATTTTCGTTGAACACGCTAATAATCCTATGGGCTCTTTCCACGGTGAACTCAATGTATCTGATAGCTCGGTTGGCAAAGGATTTTATCTTTAAGTCCATGAATCTCCTTATTCCTTCATTCGAGAAGACAACTTGAGGATCTTGAGTAGTTTGTTTGATGAAACGATGGTGTAGGAGATCCATTGATTCGGGTTATAGAATTGGAGGATTTGTTGACAAATTTTCATCGCGATCATGGTACATGTATTGATGGATATTTTCCATCACTACTGGTTCCCTGGGTGGCTCTTGAGGTCTTCTCCTTATCGACTCCATCTGCTGAATAATTTCATCCACTAGGCGTGTTGGAGGATGCCTTGAGGAAGAGGGAACATCTGCTTGCACCATTTGTTGTGTTTGGGTTGGTTGGATTGGGGTTATTATAGGTTCTGGTTGTTAGGGTGATGAAGGTTGGGTTGTAATGGGCTCTGGTTGTAAGGGTGAAGAAGGTTGGGTTATTGTAGGCTTTGGTTGTATGGGTGAAGAAGGTTGGGTTTTAGTAGGCTCTGGTTGTATAGGTGAAGAAGGTTGGGTTATAGTAGGCTCTGGTTGTATGGGTGAAGAAGGTTGGGTTATGGTAGGCTCTGGTTGTAGAGAAATGATGAAAGGTTGAGCTGTGCGGGGTGTTGGTGAGAGGGTTAAGGGTAGGTTTACATTTGGTGCAGGAGAAAAGGGTTGATATGTTTGTGGAGTGGTTGGTTCTTCATCAGTTGAGGAACTCAACACGATGGGTTATGGGGT
>NW_020203027.1:0-1061 GCF_001531365.2 Cynara cardunculus var. scolymus | reverse complement strand
ATGCTGCAGGTTGGGCCTTTGTTCCTGAGGCGCCTTCTTGGCCTTGTGTGAAGGTAGGCCTTGAAGGACTTCCATCATGTCCTTGATAGCCTTCAAGAGAAGAGTTATCTCGTGATGTTGGGACATCCTCTTCCTCTTCCTCTTCCTCAGCTTCAGAGGCTGAGTAAGTGAATCGAATGTGTGTTCTCTTCGATATATCAAATATCAAGGGAAGGGGTGCACGAAACGAAGATTGCTCTGAACAATCTATGGGTTCAACATCAGAACAACGAATGCTTCTGTGCGTGTGGGGGGTTGTGGCGAGCCTTGAGGCGAAGGGGCTCCTCTTTCTTCATCACCTCTCTGTTGAGAGAGGGGTGATGGATGAAGAGGTTCCTCGGCTTGATCATCTCCAGAGGCCCGAAGGATGACCTCTGGATGGCTGGCTTGGGTTGGGATTGGACTGGGTCGTCCTTTTTCAATATCCCTTTGGCTTTGATCACCAGGGATAGTGGATGTGGTTGCCCTTTGGGTAGTGGGTTTAGAAATATGTTGGTGAGGGTCGGGGGAGTCAGTAGCATCATCATCATCATCTTCATCAGCCGATGAAGACGATGCTTGTGCTCCCTCGTTTGGAGGGGGGGACGGCTCTAAGTGCTCCGGGGTAGCTGCCCTTGGTTCGTGGGACAGCATGGAGTGTTCATAGGCTTGGCGTATCTCATTTGTCGATGGAATGACAGTGAGCATAGCCCTTGAGAGTGGTCTGTTGATGCTATATCCGTCCTTGGAAAGAGTTGGGCGATGTCCRTGCATTTTGTAGATCGSTGTGAATGGCTCTGTGGCGGGGAGTGCATTTTTCCTCATCGCATCCCCAATGATGAGAGCAAGGAAGCGAGGGAAGAGGACAGCGGTCAGTGGCTTTCCAGCGGCTTGAAGTTTGCACTTCTTTAGTACGGCCGTATGGATCTCAGTGTAGATGAGGAGGGCGTAATCGATGTTGAGGTTGAAGTAGAGGCCATACATGATCGTCATAATGTTCAAATTTCCTTGGTCGAGGGAGCCTAACTTGCATGTCAGGGACC
>NW_020203026.1:23671-24483 GCF_001531365.2 Cynara cardunculus var. scolymus | reverse complement strand
ATAAATATATATATATATATATATATATATATATGATATATGTATGTAGGATATGTGTGTGTGTGTGAGAGCTTATAATTAAAAAGAAAGGGGAGAGAGGTCGGCTATTAAGCCGCCTCTCAAAGTCCTTGTGGGTGTGCATATATATATATATATATATAGTTTTTGATGAAAAGAAACACACACATACACATACTTCAATTCTCAAAACTCTCTGAAGAAGTAGAATTGCAGCAAGGAGAAGACTACAAAAGCTTTGTTACTCAATTCTAAAAGGTGAGTGTATAGAGCTTTGAGATATGAATTGCTTATATATRAATTGAAAAGCTTTTAGATCTGATTTATATGATTTMTGGGGCATTTTATGATGATATTTGTGTATACCRGTCAAGTAGTGTCCGAATTGAAATCCGGATACTTAAACCGGATGTGTTTTGTCCGGATATCCACTAAACCGGACAAGAGGTGACCGGTGTGTCWTATAAACCGGCCAAGAGGTGAGCGGTTTATTTCTAAACCGCTTGTATCAAAGGGTTTAAGTCTTTAAACCGGCTAAAGGATRATCGGTATATTCTAATCCGGTCAAAAGGCTAAATGATGTGTTGACCGGTATACTCTAAACCGGACAAAGGGTGAAYGGTGTATTGTCCGGYTTATTCTAAACCGGGARATGTTAAAGTTGAAGTATTGTCCGGACTTCTAATCCGGACAAGGGAGTTGGTTATTTTCAAAATGTTTTTACCGGACTCCTAATCCGGGCAGGGTTGACCGGATTTCTAATCCGGGTGAAAAAGAGAGTTTTGAGAAATGTT
>NW_020203026.1:9805-23417 GCF_001531365.2 Cynara cardunculus var. scolymus | reverse complement strand
GGCAGTGTAACCGCGAGAGTGATATGAGCAGTGTTAACTGCGTGTGAGATGGCGGTGTAACCGCGAGTGAGAAAGAGATATGAGAATGAGATGGCGGTGTAATCCACGAGAAACATAAATACATTTATGTTTCAGAACAAGTTTGATTCTAAACTGATTGTTTGGAATRTRTATTRTTGWATGAGATTATACACTCACTAGACCTTTTGGTCTAACGCTCAAATGTTGGATTAACCTGTTTTGYAGGACAGCGTGCTCTGAAAGATAAAGGCAAKGGAAAAGTCTAATTGTTGATATTAGCTTGTTATGCATATGTATTAWAGATACATTTTGATAGTTCATGTTTTGTAATAATACTACTTTGGTATTATGAGAATGATGATGTGAATTATGTGTATTTGAGATGTGAGGATTGTTACACCCTGATTTCCACCCAACTAAGTGGGGATCGACATTTTTGACCATACAAGGCTTCATAGGGGGAACACTGGATACTAGTGTGATAACTGTTATTGTAGGAAAACTCTACCAACGGCAAATGGTTATCCCAGTTTCCTCCAAAATCCATAACGCATGCGCGCAACATATCTTCCAATGTCTGGATAGTTCTCTCACTTTGACCATCTGTCTGCGGGTGATATGCCGTGCTCCAATCCAAACGATATCCTAATGCTTTGTGCAATGACTGCCAAAATCGTGATGTGAAGCGACTATCCCTATCGGAGATAATGGAGATGGGTACCCCATGACGGGAAACCACGTCGTTGATGTAGATTTGCGCAAGTTTTTCCATCTTATAGTCCTCCCGGATGGGTAGAAAATGCACTGACTTTGTCAGGCGGTCAACTATTACCCAAATTGCATCATGCCCTCTGGCAGTTTTGGGTAACTTAGTCACCAAATCCATAGAAATCCGCTCCCACTTCCATTGCGGGATTTCTGGCTGTTGCAATAGACCTGATGGTTTCTGATTCTCAGCCTTGACTTTTGAACAGGTTAAGCATTTTCCAACATACAACGCCACATCTCTCTTCATTCCCGGCCACCAATAATACTCCTTTAGGTCCTTATACATCTTATTCGCTCCGGGATGAACAGAATACCGCGACTTATGAGCTTCAGATAAAATCAGTTCTCGCAGATTGCCAAACTTTGGTACCCAAACTCTTCCCTTTAAGTACTGTACACCATCGGTCTTAAGGTCAAACTTTCCTTCTAGGTGATGAAGAGTTTCATCCTTTAACTTCTTATCCTTTAGCGCCTCTTCTTGAGCTTCACGAATGCGAGTTTTTAAACTAGTTTGCACAAGCATTTCAGCGCTCGCACTCGTAAGGGTTTTACCCTTTCCTTGCGGCTTAGTGCATCAGCCACTACATTGGCCTTTCCTGGGTGGTATTTGATTTCACAATCATAATCACTAAGTAATTCCACCCATCTTCGCTGTCTCATGTTGAGCATTTTCTGGTCAAGGATGTGTTGAAGACTTTTGTGGTCTGTATACACGGTGCACTTTGTACCATACAGGTAGTGTCTCCAAATTTTAAGTGCAAAGACCACTGCTCCTAGTTCTAGATCATGGGTAGTGTAGTTTCGCTCGTGAATCTTAAGCTGCCTGGATGCGTAGGCGATAATTTTATCCTTTTGCATCAACACACATCCCAATCCCTGATGAGACGCATCACAATACACTACAAAATTTTCTGTCCTTTCCGGCAAGGCTAGAATTGGCGCATCGCACAACATCTGCTTTAGTAGTTGAAAAGCGTCCTCTTGTCGTTGTCCCCACTCAAATTCTTGTCCTTCTGGGTTAATGTCGTCAACGGTTGTGCGATCTTCGAAAACCCTTTGATGAATTTCCTGTAATATCAGGCCAATCCTAAGAATTGACGGATTTCTGTCGGCGTTTTCGGGTTCTCCCATTTCTTGATTGCTTCAACCTTTGCTGGGTCCACGTGTATCCCTTTCTCACCAACCACGTGCCTAAGAAAATGTACTTCTCGAATCCAAAATTCATACTTCGAGAATTTGGCATACAATTTTTGGTCCCTAAGTAACTCTAGTATCATCTTTAAATGTTGCTCGTGATCTTCTTTGCTTCGGGAGTAGATTAGTATGTCATCGATGAACACGATTACAAACTTGTCTAGGTATGGTCTGCATACTCTATTCATCAGATCCATAAATACGGATGGAGCATTCGTGAGTCTGAAGGGCATAACCATAAATTCATAATGTCCGTAACATGTCCTGAACGCCGTCTTAGGAACATCCTATACATGGACTCTTAGCTGGTGATATCCTGACCGTAGATCAATCTTAGAAAAGAAGCTAGCGCCTTGAAGCTGATCAAACAAATCGTCTATCCTAGGGAGTGGATAACGATTCTTGATAGTCAACTTGTTCAGCTCCCTATAGTCTATACACATTCTGAGGGATCCATCCTTTTTCTTAACGAACAATACAGGTGCTCCCCAGGGTGAAGAGCTTGGCTGAATAAATCCTTTTTCTAGTAAATCCTGTATTTGGTTTGACAACTCCTACATTTTTGCCGGTGCTAAGCGGTATGGTGCTTTGGCAACCGGTGCTGCTCTAGGAATTAAGTCGATTTGGAACTTGACCTGCCTTGGTAGAGGTAGTCCGGGCAACTCGTCCGTAAACACCTCAGGATAATGTCGTACGTTTCTTCCTTCAGGTTTCTTTTCTGTCACCTGGGCTAAGAACGCAAGGTACTTTTTCCTCAAGTAGCTATGAATCTTCATATAGGATACTATCCTAAGGCTTCTCTCAGGTGTTTCGCCTTGGACTATGAGTGTCTCGTCGCCTTGTAATGGAATCCTTACAACCTTCTCATAACAGCCTATTTGAGCTCTATTTAGTGACAACCAATCCATGCCTATAACTACATCAAAACTTCCTAACTCGATCAGAATGAGATCTATACTAAACAACCTATCAGCTAGGCCTAAAGTGCAATCGGGAATTACATCACAAGCCTCGAACTTTCATCCGTCAGCCATTTCTATGGTGTACGCTTCATCTAGTCTTTTAGAGTTTAAGTGAATTAGGGGCCTAAAGTCTAAGGAAACAAAACTTCTATCGGCACCAGAGTCAAAAATCACCAATGCATAATGGTCGTTTAAAAGAAACGTACCGGTTACCACATTGGGATCCTGACGTGCCTCTTCAGCTCCAATCACAAAAGCCCTTCCTCGAGCTTGCATTCCCTGACTCACTGAATTGGTGCGACTTCCTTGACTTCCACTGATGTTGCTCCTCGGTCCTGTCCTCAACTTAGGACATCTCGTGGTTGATATTCTCCATCAACACTTCCTCAACCCTACCCTAACAAATGTGGATGATGTTGTTCCTGAGCGCTTCATCCAAGAATACTGGCAGTCATGCGAAGTTATGGCTAATGAAAAGGGAATCCTAGGAGAATATTACCTCCCTGACCGCTAAGAATAATGCAATGTGAGAATCTCCAGGTCCATTTTCTCAATGGTCCTTCAAGTCCCAACCAAGACTGATCTTGGTTTGGCCATTTTCTCAATGGTACGCGCCTCTACCAACCGGGGAAGAGTTGGTGAGTTTCTTGAAGATGTTAGGGTACAACCAACAGATAAGGTCCCCATCACAGTTCAGATGCCAGTTCCTGCCACCAATGTGGAACATCATCTTCACATTGGTGAACCGTTCCCTAACCGTCAAGATATGGAGCATGACATGTGCTCCACCAACATCCTACAGCTCATTTACGGGATTTTCTTCGACCTGCCGCTCAACTACTCGCTCATTCTCTATACAGAGTTCAAGGTGGCCGTGGCCACGAAGACCCTAGACGTCTCCAAAGGCAAGAACTTTCCAGCACTACTTTTCTCACGTTTCCTATGCCTTCTCCTAAGGCCTAGCCTAGAGAAGCAGAACGTCCAATACTCTGCATACCTGATCGCCAAAATTAACTTTCTCTCTACCTACAAACCTACTCTGCACAAGGATGGCTACCCTGCAAAGAGGCCCATTCCCAAGAATTTGATCGCGTACATCAGGACGAGGGAGTAAAGAGAGCGTATAGACGTGTACGCGAGTCACTAGAACCAGTGACTCGAAGCCTGACACGCATAGGAGAATCAACATAAGGAGGGGAGGTAGAGAGGGATCTAGAGGTAAATGAGAGGGAAACAGAGAAGGAGTGGTATGTTGGAAAAGCCCAGAAAAAGAATGAGAGGGAACAGGAAAAGAAAGAGAGAGAGAAGAAGTTGAAAAGAAGAAAGAGGGATGAAAAGAAGAGAGAGAAGGAAGCAGCCAAAAAGGCTACAACAAAAACAAACTTCAAGTTCTGACACAGAGAGCTCTGAAGAAGAAGAAGATGAGAAAGAGAGCTTTGATTCTGAGAGCTCTGGTGGCAAAGATGGGGATGAGGGTAGAGATGCTCTGGTTCAGGGAGAGCCAGAGTAAGGAAGGTTTAGGAGTAGGCACATTTATTTCCCCAGCCCAACTCCCAGTGCAAAATACTCCATCTGACTCAGTTGGTTGAGCAACAAGAGTAATTGAATAAGAGGTACACGCCTCAAACCCTAACCAGCCTAGCCAGCCAGAGATCGCTTCTGCCTCAGGCTATGAAAGCCAAAGGGAACCCACAACTCAGAGTTCATCCTCTCAAAAGGATGAATCCTCTGAAACATCAAGTGGCATGTTTTCCCATGCCACGCTTCCATCCCCTATATAAGAATTCATTTCCTTTACACTAGCTCATTCCCCACCTTGTTCAGAACAAGGCCTAGGTGCACAAGACTTACGGACCCTCTCCAGGTCTCCAGGTCCACTCAATGAGGACCTTCCATTAGACTCTGAATATGGTGAAAGTGCTCCTCTTGACAGAACAGCTGTAGTGTCTTCTTCTCAAAGAGAGGCACGAGGATTGGCTGGAAATCCTTCCTCGTCCAACATCAATCAAGATGTGAACGAAGGTATCCTTGGAATAAGGACTAACTCTAGCCTATGTGTTGAGCCAGAGGTTACCCTTACGACATACGTGACAAAGGATGAGTTCCACTCCTTTTCCACCTCTGTGTTGTGCTCCTTGGAAGATCTAAAACTCAACATGGCCTGTGCAAAGCCATCTATATCTGTACCTGCTCTGGATAAAGTTCGACATCGATAGCAGTATTGAGAGTTGATTTCTCGACGAATGCTTCTCATATCGAACAACTCTTGGAACTGAGGGCAAGACAAAATGAGGCCCTGTAAATGGTTCTTCATCTCATGCAGAGAGAGGACGTACAACCAAGCCAGGCGCCCACACAAGATCAAGCATTCGTCCCTCTTAGCATGCCTGTCGACAACATCACCCAGACGGAGATGAGGGGTTTGGGTGATAGACTTCTCCAATAGGTGGCCAATTTCAAATCAGACTTCAATAACACAGCCAAGCAAGCTGCTGCAGAAATGCAACGCTCGCTGGCCACATTCAAGTTCCGAGCTGGTATGAAGATCAACAAGGCCACCCAGGTGGCTGTAGACCTCGTGGAGCTCTTCGAGGCAAAAATAAAGGCGATGCCCCCTATAGTGCTCCAAAAAAGAAAAAAAGGAAGCTCCGCAAGCTTTCTTCTACATGCGGAGAGTCCTCGAAGAAGAGGAGGCTTGATGACAATGAGGGCCCAGATCAGTCTGGCCCTCAGAGTCATCAAGAGGGGGAGAGGCAGCAAGCGCAACAATTAACAGCTCAACAATCAGCAGCTACCCCCTCTTCATCTACACTGGCCAAGACTCCATCGCCTCAAGTTGCGCCTACCCCTCGAGATCAGACGATGGAGACCACAGAGCCAGAGCCTACACTTGGAGGAGAGAACTCTGTACTACAACTCTTATCGACATTATGCCTCTTCACCAAGCAAATCCTACTCGTCGTCATCTGAGTTTTTCATGGAGACGGCTCCATCAAGGGAGACAGACAGAGAGGAGGTGGTGGTGAATGTCATAGAACCAGAGGAGAAGCAACCCAGAACATCAAGGCCTCCTCCAATAGCCATACCATTTCCTCCTAAGATAACCGTTGTCGTTCCACCTCTACTAGACTCACAGATCCAGAGTTCCTGTTCAAGGAACGAGGGTCGTTCCACCTTCACCAAGGCCAAGTCACGAAGGCAGAGAAAGCACAAGCAGAACGAGCAACAACATGCCTCAGAGCTCCAAACTTTTCCAAGAACGTGTACAAGAGATCAAGGACCAGATGGATGCGATGATGAGGAAAATTTCTAAAGAAAATCCTATTGATGATTCTGATGCTAATAAGAAGATTTACAAGTTCCTGTACAGCTAGAGGGATGAAGCGCCCAAGTAAAATATCAATTTACACCCAATGGCACATGAATACATTCGATAGAGGTTCATTCGTCAGTACATGCAACCCGTTAGCCAAGTTCACTTCATGGACGGGATCAAGCAGGTGCTTGACATCAAGAAGAGAACCTTGGTGCATAACCAGACCGTCTTCAATGAGTACATGATAGAACAGTCCCAGGGTCAGATCAGCATCTTCACAGACTACGATCTCATAAACCTCAACCCTTGGAATCTTCTTACTCTGTACTTGTATATTGATCACAAGAAGGACAAAAAGATGAAGTTTGCTCTTGCCAACTTTGACTAACCTACTTGACATCAGGTGCAAGGTGGACTTCCAGATCGATCTGAACATGGGGGTCGATCAGCCTAGTGTCATAACGTCGAACGATCAACTTGAAGGCATTAAGTACATCCTCTCATGGACGGTAATATTGGAGCCAGAGCTAGGGGTGGTCTATCGCGATGAACAAGGAGAGAAGGTGTTCTTCCAGGACGACCCACGGTTCAAGTATTCAAACTCAACTCTGCGATTCATAAAGAACAACGTACATAGAGGCAGAGATCAGGCCCCTGGCGCGAGAGAGAGAGAGAGAGAGAGCCAATATGCTTATAAGATCAATCAACAATGTCACTACAAAAATGCAGAGTATCAGCGAGGGAAAAATCCCTCGCAAATCCGTCACTGAAAAGGTAATTTGTCGCTGATCCGTCGCTGATACTCCGTCGGTCAAATAGTCGTAGGTAATGCTATCAGCGACGGATTTGCGAGGGATACTTTCAACGACGGATCAGCGAGGGAAGTATTTTTTTTTGTAAGGGTGTCCGGGCCAAAGCCCGACTAATCCCCGGCAAATTTGGAGGCTAAACATGGCCCCACTTAAATGTCGCCAACAATCCCCTCCCAGGGATCGAACTCGGGTTCATGACTATGCCATGCCCATGCCTTTTACCACTAGGCTGGAAGGTCTTTGACAGCGAGGGAAGTATTTTGCGACGGATCTGCGACGGAAATTTCAACGACGGATCTACGAGGGAACTTTCAGCGACGGATCTGCGAGGAAACTTCCAGCGACGGATATGCGACGAAACTTTCAGCGACGGATCTGCGACGGAACCTTCAGCGGCAGATTTGCGAGGGAACTTTCAGCGACGGATTTGCGAGGGAATTTTCAAGGACTTTCAGCGACGGATTTTCCCTTGCTAATCCGTCGCTAATTTGTATAAATTTAAAAAATAAATTTTTTGAAATTGCATAATTCCTGTATCTATTTATAAAAAAACTGAAAATAATAATATAACATTTTAACTTACCAATTCATACGATTTAAAATATGGATTCATACAATTTAAAATATTCAATTCATACAATTTAATCTTCAAATACATACAATCTAACTATCGGAAGGTGTCGGAGGTGGGAAAACGTATCCTGACTGCCGTATAAACGTAGCAAAATGGTCGGATAATGCGGCCTGTTGGGCTAATGCAGCAGCTTGTCTGGCCTATTCGGCCTCCAAATCTGCCATATTCTTCCGTTCGGTTTCCAGTTCCTCTCCTACCCTTGCCAACTTCTCTCTCAACTCTGTTACCTGTAAATATTCAATATTCGACAAAGTCAGTAATTTGTTCGCAATTTTAGTAATGAGAAAGTTTATAACAATATAACCAACGWACCTCCGCTCTTGACTAGTATGATGACCCGCTACTGCTACATCTACCCGTCATAGCATAAGAGGGATCCTGGGTGGTCCCGAAACCAAATATTCGGCCTTTCCTCCGCACTCCGACACTTTGCTCCCAAAGAGATGCCTCATCAGGGAAAGGGCTGTCGGTACTAGATTGTGACTCACCCCTAAGTGATTGAAATCGCTCCTATGGTTCACCAAAACAAAAGCGGGTGAGGTTATGTATGTAGATATTTCAGCAGCATAACGACTGTAAATCAARYATAAYCAATGYATSTATTTAACAACTAAGCATTCTAATAATACCAATGTTCGAAGTCACATTCTCAACCTACTTACTTAGCCTAACGTCTGCCCAACAATGGCAGCCCAAACTAATAGCATCACTATGTTTGTTGAAATATATTACCTTAAACCTACCAAACGTATCTATTAACCAAAGTAATGGTTTTAGAAAACTTACATGATATCTAGCAGCTTTGGGATAACTGAACTGAGGAGGATTGGTAGGCGGGTCGGACGAAACTTGATCGAACTTCTGGTTCGTGCAGTGAGTACGCTCAAATACCTCAGTAGCAGTTGGCTCACGATCCATTACTTGTGCCTACATTCGACAATTAGTTAAGTTGTTACTAACATAAAGAACGAATTACATTTTCAAAAAAGATTATATACTCACCATCCTGTCTTGATGTTGTGCAGTACTAATCGAGCCCCCAGTGTGTCTGGACGACACCCCCTCAAACTGGGTGTTCCGATTGGCCCGATTGATCTTGGATTTTCTTTTCCAAGCCTCGGTATCCCAAACCTGTTAAAAACAGAGCACATATATAAGACGAAAGGTGGTACACCTGGCAGTTCGAAAAGCTCACAATAGAGATACATACTATGTCAATCATCTGCAGCCAAAACCTGTCTGGTATCCATATGGGATGGTGTAATCTACTCCATGAGAAGTCCTCACCATCCCATTGCTGATCACCAGGATAGGCCTGTGCCATGGCCTAGTCGCGTGTAGAGCTCATCCAGTCAGAGTACCTGTTGTGCATGGCTTTGGTCCATAAATCATGAACCATATCATCCAGCTCAGGTTCCCACTGGAACTTAGCCTACATACAAAATGTTTGTATAAATGTAAAAACAATAACCTTATATGTATAATTACATTAAAATGGTACACTAACCCTAAAGGGCTGGAACATCAAGTCACGTGCTTCCTGAGGTACTTCCTTCCATCTATGCCACATACCAGCAAAAGAAGACCTGAAGATAGTTGTCATCTCTCGGATAACATGGGCATCTTTAAACCTGTACAATTAAACAAATATTTACAACACAAAGACATTCATATTATTTTATTATGTAATACAAAGTCTTATACCACAACTACTTACCCATGGCCTAACAAAGACAGATGTCTTCGGTGGCTCGGATGACTCCGTGTCGACATCTCTATGTTTCGACCTCTCCCCGAACCCGAACCTGTCGAAGCTGGGGGCTCCATGGCCACCTCTTGCTCATCTAAACCGTGAAAACCGGTGTCCGGAAACTCTACAATGTCATCGGCGCGGGCAGAATTGCTACCCCTACCAGACATGGGGATGCCACGACTCCCATGACAGCCTCTACCACGCTCTCGGCGTGACATATCCTGAAAAAACAAACATTAGATTATATCATGAAAAAAGATAATGACAAATCGCGATTATATATGTATAACTGTAAAATAAGCATACAGAAGACAAGCTACTCATCAGAAGAATGATCAGATAACATCGGTTMATMTTCATCATTTGAATCATCATCTATGTCTTCAAATTCTGGTTCATCTTCGCTTTCTTCGTTCGATTTGTCGCCACCTTCATCTTTATTTATATTATGGAGTATGTTTACCTCCCCTGTGGCAAGATAAACATCATCGAGCTCGTTTTCCAATGAGAACGTTGTATGAGTTACCCTTTCGTTGACTTGAAAGAATTGTTCTCCATCCACATGATCATTGTTTTCAACATCATTAATCATGTCGGACACTTCATATATGCCACGAGCCTTTGTCTTGACAACTGCCCACCAATCTTTCAAATCCTTTGTCATCGAAGGATATGAAGTATAATAGACTTGTTCTGCYTGTGATGCTAGAACGAACGGGTCGTCGGATCCAAATCTAGACTTATATTTGATATCTACCAAATTGTGTTTAGGGTCAACTCTAACCCCCGAGGCAGTATCAAACCAAGTGCATTTGAACATGACAACCACCTGTCGCACTGAGCCATAATACTCCACCTGTCGCACTGAGCCATAATACTCCACCTCTATAACTTCATCTAACATTCCATAGAAGTCAGACTCACACTCGTCATAACATGCCCCCCTTACACATATACCACTATTATGGGTAACTCGATCGGATCCATGGGTCACCGTATGGAACTTGTAACCATTCACAAAGTATCCCTGATGCATGGTGGCATGACGGCCCGGTCTGCGTGTTAGGGATTTTAATTGTTCATTTGAGTCGTTTAACTCGAACATGACCTATAAAAGAAGGTCACACGTAAGAAACACATAACGTACGTCATTACATTCTGTATATTAATACCAATGACCGGTATATATATACTCACGTGGTGCGAGAACCAGTCAGCAAACCTCTCCTCCCGAATTCTATCAAGTTCAACATCATCAATATTCAGTTCAGTTTGTCGAATCTTTTCATCAAAGGTGGTCTGGAAAGGTTGAACTTCTACACAGTTGAACAAGACATATCTATGGACGAGATGGAACCTTGAATATGCTTAATCGATCATCGGTCTCCGAACAACTCGGGATATTCGTGGCAAAGTTCCTTGACTCACGATTATGTCTTGTTTCTATTGTTGGATCAAAATAGAGGGAGCAATAGGTAGAAAGTTCATTTACAAGGTACGACTCAAYGATAGAGCCCTCAACCCTTACTTTGTTTCGAACCGTTCTCTTTAACGACCCAAGCTTCCTAAAGAGATGAAATACATGTTAGGGACAAGAAGAGTTTTTTATATGAATATATTGTACTATATTTCAATAAAATTAGGAACTCACCTTTCATAGAGATACATCCACCTATATTGGATCGGACCACCATTTATAGCTTCACGTGTCAAATGTATAACGAGGTGTTCCATTGAATCAAAAAATCCGGACGGAAAGACCTTTTCCAACTTGCAAATTGTTTGAACAATACTTGTTTGCAATGGAACYAAGTCATCTATGTGTAACACCCTTGAACATATCACATGGAAGAATGTGCACAACTCCGTTATTGCATCCCATATCGAAGTTGGTATCATCCCTCGTAAAGCAATAGGAAGCAATCGTTGCATAAACACATGACAATCATGACTCTTGAAGCTATAAAAGATAGAATCTTCTAGGTTCACACAACTCCCTATGTTCGAAGCATACCCGTCTAGAAACTTCAACTTCTTCAACCATGCACACACTTGTTTTACTTGTTGTTTGCTCAAACTGTACGATGACTTTGGTTTCACTACTTTGTTGCCTGACATGGCAATGTGCAAATCCCGTCGATCGCAATGAACCTCTACATCTCTTCTCGCCTTTACATTGTCTTTAGTTTTTGACGTATCCATGACGGTGTTAAAGAGATTCTCAAAAACATTCTTCTCAATATGCATGACATCGAGGTTGTGTCGGATCAACAACGTCTTCCAATATGGCAACTCCCAAAAGATGTTCTCTTTACCCAATTATGATTGGTTCCGAACCCACTAATTTTTCTATTTTTTGAACTATATGGGATACCCTCATAAACAGTTGGAAGGTGACGAACGAACTCCCAGATCTCTTCACCGGTTACCTCAGGTGGTGGACCAGTTAACACCCTATTACCTGCCATAAATCCTTTTCGATCACGACGGAAGGGGTGTGTTCTAGGTAACCATCTCTGATGACAATCAAACCAACATGATTTCCCTCCATTTTTTAACTAGAAGGAATCCACCTCCCCCATGCAATATGGGCAGGCTAACTTGCCATGCGTGCTCCAACCCGACAACATTGCATAAGCTGGGAAGTTGCTGATGGTCCATAGTAGTATAGCCCTCATCTTGAAATTATTCTTACGATACACATCATATGTAAGAACACCCTCCGTATACAACATTTTTAGATCATCTATTAGCGGCCTGAGAAACACATCCAAATTCTGACCGGGGCTCTTTCTACCAGGGATGACCAATGCAAGCTCAACATACGAATCTTTCAAAGCCATCCAAGGAGGTAGATTGTAGATGGTAATAAAGACGGGCCATAGTGAATACGGATTCAAAGTAAAATTATTCGGATTGAAATCGTAGGTGCATAACCCAAGACGAACATTCCGGATCTTAGAAGCAAAGTTAGGATCCCTCATGTCGAAATGCTTCTAAGCCGCACCATCACTTGGATGTACCATTTCACCCGGTTTCACCCGATGATCGTAATGCCAAGTCATCTCTTTCGCGATCTTTAGAGACATATACAATCTTTGGAGTCTTGGAACAATCAGTAAGTACGTCAACACCAAGTTAGGGACCTTTTTTCGTCCACTTGTCTTGTAACGACTTTCATCGCATACTCTGCAGTGGGTCAACCCAGAATCATGCTTGTAAAATAACATGCAATGGTTTTTGCAAGCATCGATCTTTTGTTTTGGTAGAGCAAGATTTTCCAAACTCTTCTTCATCTCATAGAAGTTACAGGGTAATTTATCACCCTCAGGTAGCATACGCTTAAAAATAGGAAACACTCTATTATATGTTGTCTCGGGTACATTACATTCTGCCTTCCAATGCAACAAACTCGTCGCAGCCCCTAATTTTGAAAAAGTTTTACATCCATCCCATAAAGGCTCGTCAACAGTTTGTAACATGTTATAAAAGCCTTGGGTAGATGGATTAGGTGTTTGCTCTTCCCATGTCATGGCATCATGTACCATGTGATCGTTCACCATTTGAAAATAACCTTCATTATGATCCACTATAGGATTAGAAGATTGACCCACGTCTTGATGAGATGCATGTAAAGAAAAGGTTTCACCATGTCCCCACCAAATGATATAATCAGGCATGAAACCATATTTCATCAAGTGTAGTTTCACGTCTTCTCTTTCTCTACAGGCTTCCTTTCGACACTTGGAGCAAGGACATCTAATGTGGAACACTATCCCATCATGTGTAGTTGTCCTTTCAACATAATCTTCATTGGCATAAGCAATGTCCAAAAAACCTTCCAAGTGTCTGACATAGGTCCGGCTAAGAGCCCCTCGATCATCATTCTTTCTATACATTCATCCTCTATTTGTCGACATATTGAATAACTACAACAAAGAAAGAAGTAGTTAATCGACAAAATCAACGTATAGGTTTAGAGGAGTTTCAGATTACTTTAAAGGTTTGACTACTTGAAAGTCAAACTGTAGGTGTGAATGAAATTGGCGGTCTTTGAAAGAGTTGAGAAGCCTACATGTAAAGTGTTGACTACTAGAAAGTCAAACCGTAGGTTTAGAGAAGTTTCGGATGACTTTAAAACTCTAAGTGTAA
>NW_020203026.1:0-9355 GCF_001531365.2 Cynara cardunculus var. scolymus | reverse complement strand
GACTTTAAAACTCTAAGTGTAAAGGTTTGACTACTTGAAAGTCAAACCGTAGGTGTGAATGAAATTGGCGGTCTTTGAAAGAGTTGAGAAGCCTATGTTTTTAAAAATTCCGCCGACATAACGACTATAAAATGAATATTTCCAAATGAATTAAGCTTAATGTTTGCCCAACAATTGGCAACCCAACTACAAATATATATATAATCAAGCCTAATGTAGTCAATGATTAGATAACCAGAGTAGTAAACTATGGCTTGTAGCTCTTCAATAACATCAAAGATTATGTCAAGTTCTGCAAATTTGTAATTTGATGGAATCAAGTCAAAATGATTACATGTTCTCCTTGCATTCCTTTCTGGTGGTATTTTGTAGAAGCTGGTGTATGGTTCTCCTTCATCTGTCTCCTTTGCGTATGTTTGTTTGTGTTACTTAACTTGTTATTTACGAACGCGAAATGAACGATTTTTGTATGTGTTCATGTTCGTCTGTTAAGAAAATATACTTTTTCATGTTCGTTTATGTTCGTTATGATGCTAAACGAACAAACACAAATATACTAAAAGCAACCACCATTACTCATTGTTCCATTCCTAAAAAAATAACATAATGAAATGAAAAACCGGGTAAATAGAAGAGATAAAAAAGGAATCCTGAAATATATTTCACATATTAATGAACGAACAAGACTATTGTTCATGTTCGTCCATTTAACTAAACAAACAAAAAAAACATAATCATGTTCGTTCTTTATAAAATATTATTTTTATCTTCTATGCATTTAATTTCAAAATTCTGATGGCTAAGAATAATAAAAAATAATATTTTTTTCTAGTAAAAAATATTTTGTAAGTATCTTTTGTTTGGATTTACTTATAAAAATAATTTATTGATTTATTTGGATGTGGTATTAATAATAAATATTTTTTTTAACTATTTAGATAAACAACAGATCTCAAACACAACTTAAAATATTGATTTCACAAGCAAAGGGGAATGAAGGTCACACTCTTCGTTCTACATTACATGTACTTTCCAGTTTCTCCTTTTCTTCATAAACTCACATAATAAGATGAAAACAGTTGGACAAAACAGTTGGACAAACTCAAACAAAATCGTACCTTAACTGCAAGGGGATGGTGAGGACGGCGGTGGTCGGCGACGGTGAGGACGGTGGTGCTCGCAAAGGGGACAACGGCGGTGGTGGTCGCAAAGGGGGCCGCTGTGGTGGTCGCAAAGGGAACAGCGGCAGTGGTTGGCGACGGTGAGGACGGCGGGGGTCGGCGACGGTGAGGACGGCGGGGGTCGCAAAGGGGACAGCAGCGGTGGTGGTCGCAAACGGCGCGGCTGTGGTGGTCGCAAAGGGGTCAGCAGCGGTGGTCGGCGACGGTGAGGACGGCGGTGGTCGGCGACGGTGAGGACGGTGGTGCTCGCGACGGTGTAGAGCTCTACCTCAAATCTGAAATGGAACACATTGTATCTGAAATGGAGGCTTGACCTAGTTTTGTTTAAAAACATCAGCGACAGATCCATTCCATCGCAAAAAAGTTTTTATTATTATTTAATTTATTAAATTACTTTTTTAATTAGTAACTATAAATTTAATTAATTATTAAATTATTAAATTATGAAACCGAATAAATCCCATTAAGGTCCAATAAACCGAATAAATCCCATTAAAGCCCAATAAAATCGAAACAAGCCCATTAAGGTCCACTAAAACCGAATCAAGCCCATCAAGGCCCAATAAAACCGAATCCCGCCCATTAAGACTCGATAAATGGATTAAGGCCCAATAAAACTGAATAAAGTCCCTTAAGGCCCAATAAAACCAAATAAAGTCTCTTAAGACCCAATAAAACCGAATCAGGACTATTAAGGCCCAATAAAACCGAATAAAGTCCCTTAAGGCCTAGTAAAACCGAATAAAGCCTAATAAAATCGAATCGACGAGTATATATACATCGATCCAATCGTGGTTAGCAACCACCACACATCTATACACATCGTGTATACATATGTATATAACACGGACTGACGGATATATATACATAAACAATTACAACATCGTGTAAACATACACACACACACACACACACATATATATATATATATATATATATATAACACGGGGCGACGAATATATATACTTATAACACATGTACATGTGTACATATAATACATATCACGGTTAGCAACCACAACATATATATACACAAACAACACATATACATGTATACATACGACACCAACACATAAAAATATGTACATATAACACATAAAAATGAGAAAATAGGAAAAATAGGAAAATCAGCGAGGGATCAGCGAGAGAATAACAATTCCCTCGCTGATCGTTCGCTGATCCGCGAGGGATCAGCGAGGAAAACTAATTTTTGCCAATTCCCTCGCTGATCCCTCGTAGATCAGCGAGGAAATTGTCCTATTTTCTTGATTTTTATGTGTTACATGTACACATTTTTATATTTAGGTAGCATATGTATACATGTGCATGTGTTATAAGTATATATACCCGTCAGCCCGTGTTATATACATATGTTTACACGACGTTATATGTGTACTGGGATGTATATATACCCGTCGATCAATGTCATATACATATATATACACGATGTGTACTGGTTGCTAACCACGATTGGATTGATATATATATGTTTAAACGTATGTGTATATATGTGAATGTATAGATAATGTGTGTGTGTGTTATATGCGGATTTATTCGGCTTTATTGGGTCTTAACCCATTTAAATGTGCTTTGTTCGGTTTTATTGGGCCTTAATCCATTTACCGGGCTATTTTGAGTTTATCGGGTCTTAATAAACTTTATTCAGTTTTATTTGACTTTATTCGGTTTAATGGGCCTTAATGGGCTTAATTCGGTTTTATTGGGCCTTAATGGGCTTTATTCGGTTTTATTAATTAATTTTTGTAATATTCTAATAAATAATAAATAACTTAAAATTTAATAATCAATAATTAAAAGTTAATAAGTAATTAAATTAATAGTTAAAAAATAAAAAAAAAATGCGAAAATCAGATTTCCTCGCTGATCCCTCGCTGATCATCGAGGGATCAACGAGGGAATCTGATTTTCACCAAATCCCTCGCTGATTAACGAGGGATCAGTGAGGGAATATGATTTTTGTCAATTCCGATCAGCGAGGGATCAACGAAGGAATTATCCTATTTTCTTATTTTTCTTGTTTTTATATGTGTTATATATACACATTTTTATATGTAGGTTTCGTATGTATTCATGTTCGATTTTATTGGGCCTTAATCCATTTAACTGTGCTTTGTTCGGTTTTATTGGGCTTTAATTCATTTACCGGGCAATTTTGAGTTTATCGGGCCTTAATAAACTTTATTCAGTTTTATTTGACTTTATTCAGTTTAATGGGCCTTAATGGGCTTAATTCGGCTTTATTGGGTCTTAATGGGCTTTATTCGGTTTTATTAATTAATTTTTGTAATATTCTAATAAATAATAAATAACATAAAATTTAATAAGTAATTAAATTAATAGTTAAAAAATAAAAAAAAATTGCAAAAATCAGATTCCCTCGCTGATCCCTCGCAGATCAGCGAGAGATCAGCGAGGGATTGAGTTTTTGGCACTTCCCTCGCTGATCCCTCGCTGATCTGCGAGGGATCAGCGAGGGATTGAGTTTATGGCATTTCCCTCGCTGATCCCTCGAGATCAGCGAATAATCAGCGAGGGATTGAGTTTTTGACATTTCCCTCGCTCATCCCTCGCTGATCTGCGAGAGATCACCGAGGGATTGAGTTTTTGGCCTTTCCCTCGCTGATCTGCAAGGGATTTTTTCCCTCGCTGATGTTCGTCGCTGATACTTGGTTTTTTAGTAGTGTGTACTTGAGTTCCGTGAGCTTCTTAGGAGGTTGATGAAACTTCAACATCTCTAGGTATCTCTCTTGTTATTTTTTTTTTGACAACTTCTCTTAGTATGTAATTTCCATTTTTAGTACTTGTAATTACTTTTGAAAAGAAATGTACATATAGAGGATCATATTAGCCTCTGCTTTAATAGACTAGATTTTCATTCAAGTAAGAGTCTTCCTTATTTACACTTAGGGAGAGATTGTTAGATACCCTTTTCATAAAAGTGTAAGTAAGAAGTCTCTTACTCTAGTCAATCAGACTTAGTCTAAGAAGGTTCATGGAACAAGAGCTCGGATGCAGAGGTCACCAAGAGACAGTGCTACTCGGATACAGAGGAAGTACCTTGCACATAGAGCTCGTGCTCAAGCAAAGGAAGATAAAGTCTCAAGCGTCAAAAAGCTTGAGGACTCGATGTAGAGCTACCACTCTAGACACAGAGTTTCTATACTATACATGCAGAGCTTTGGGTCCTTCGCCCTTAACTTGCGCCTAGAGCTTCCAACTCATCTCCAAGTGTTCCAACCAGAATTTGACACGTGTACAGAACCAGTTCCACATTTCAAGGAACGTGAAGGCTGAAGATTCCGGATTCTAAGTCAGAGTTTGAAGCCTAGATTTTAGCAGATTCTTTTTTGTAAATGGCATATAAAAGGAGGTCTTCTCCTTGGATTCAAAGATCCAATTTTGCCATAATTATATACGCTCCTTCTTGAGAGAATGCTTGTGAGAACTAGATAGTTGTTGAGAGTTCATTTGTAAACTTCTTCAATTAATCAAAGCAGCTGACTTGTTCAACTCTTTGTTCTTATTTGTGTTTTTGATCAAATCTGCTAACCATTTCAATATCATAATTGTAGCTTCCACTCATACTTTCATTTAAGTTGTGATTATTAATAGATTAGAGGATTTTGGGTTCCTACAGAATAGCTTCGAGTCTAGCCACTGGTGTGAAGGTCTCATTGTAGTTGATGCCTTCTTCTTGCTTGTATCCCTGAGCAACAAGACGAGCCTTGTTACGGGTTACAATTCCTTGTGCATCCAACTTATTACGATAAACCCATTTGGTGCCTAGCACAGTTTTGTCAGATGGACGTGGGACAAGGTACCATACTTGGTTCATATCAAACTCAATGAGTTCTTCTTGCATAGCAGTGACCCAGCTTGGGTCAGTGATAGCCTCATTGATTTTCTTGAGCTCAACTAGAGAAAGAAAGTTGACAAAGAGACATATATTACCTAGACCACGACGAGTCTGAATACCTGCACTTGATCACCAAGAATTAGATTAATGAGATGTTCTTCCATCTAGCGCTGAGCTGATAGATGATATAGCTTATCACCTTCTGAGACTGGAGGCTCAGGTATAGAATATGGGGCTTGTTGCATGCGTCGTTAAACACAACGAGGTTTAAATTTATAAATCTAACTCAAACCAATAAATGGTAAGTCGGATATCGTTCTTCTCACGGAGTCAGTGGTTAAGGTGACAACTCGTGTTAAAACTGAATGCACGTGTGTCACAAAGCTTGGCTACTCGATTTATCGATTAAGCACAAAACAATCCAACTAAAAACCGAAATCTAATTATTACAAATAACACTACTTCAAAAATTGAGTTATATTAAACTGCTAAACAGATAAAAATCAAAACATTATGACTAACGAAATAACATGAATATAAAATCAATCATTCAAGATAACAATATCTCTCACATATTATTCTCAATGAAAAATTGTATTAAACTCTTAATGAATAAAAAGATTGAAACTTTACTACTAACAAATAACAACAATATGAAATCAGCATTCAGAGCCAACAATATATGTCACGTATCGTTTTCAATGAATGTAGTTCAAAACTTATTCTTAACCGAACTAATATTAATAAATATTATTTGCTATAGAAAATTCTTAAAAGAAATCTCAAACCTCCCTTGTATCAAACTTGAATCTTCAATCTTTCTCCAACGCGATCAACAATCTCGAATCTTTAACCGTTCCACTGAATCCAATCAGATATATAATGAGGAAAAAAACTTTATAAAAATGAAAAACAGCAGCTGAAAGTTGCTGCTCTCATGGCTCTTTGCTTCCTTCAAAATCTCTTTTTTTATATCCAAAATATGCCCTAATATCGAATGGGCCTGGATATGAATAGCATTGGTTAAAAACTAAAGGATTTATAAAAGTTCTGCAGGATTCAACCTTGGGACCTGCACAATACACGTCCACACATTTTTACACTATGCCACATCCTCTATTTGGTTTAAAATGGAACCGTAATTATTTTATTTCTCCTTTTTTTGTCCAACATTTTTCACTCAACTTCAGCGTCCGTTTTGGCTTAGATGAGCCATGATTTTGCAAATACTCAAAACACTAAGATTATAAATCTGTGTGTTGCCTTTCCATATCATTTTGAATTACTTAAATCTGAGCTCGGACGAGTGAGATATACTCACGATACAATAGCCTCGCAAAGATGTCAAAGATCCTCTTTTATCCTCTTTTGCTCTGAACTTTTCCAAACCTATCAAAATACAAAAGCCCATTAATGTAGTTCAGCTTTACCATTTTAACGCATTAATGAGGAGTGATTGACGAGAAAATAAACTAGGACTAAAGGACCAATCAAAACACCCCACACTTAAAGATTGACCGTCCTTGGGCAATAAAACAATTTATTTCATATAGTTCAAAATTGTTCAAGTCAAACTCTTGTTGAACTCATAGCATGTCATGAATATGGGACAAGTCAACTATCAACCCGTTAGTATGTGCATGATATGTGTGTCCCTAACAATGATCAATCTTCAATAAAGCTTCATAATCATGGCAGATCTGATAAAACTTCAAGAACACATAGAGAGAGTTGAGAGAGAAAGTCAATGCTCTAAAAGTGGTCAAACTTCACTTTACGTAATCTGATTTTACAATGAGCTCTTCTACCCAATTACAAGAACCAACACCCTATTTATAGGGTCAAACAATACACAAATGGTCAAAGTCAAATTATCTAAGAAAAGTCAAATTATCTAAGAAAAGTCAAACACGATGACTTTTCTACAATTATAGACAATATTTAACTTTCAAGACGAATACAATTTAATACTGATTTTCAGTCCTAACATTCTCCCCCTTTGTATTCAGACTTGAAAGAAATTCCGTGCTTTAAGTCCTGTTTGAACTTTGAAACTTTAAGCACATTATGTCATCTTCAAAAATCAAACGAAACAAACTTCAACTTGAAATCTTCAAACAATTGTCTGTTGAGAAAGATCTTCTAACATTTTCCCCCTCGAATGTAGAATCGCGATGATCTTCTCTTTTGACAATGTAGAACAGTAATCGTCAGAAACAATGTACAAGATGTGATCTTCAAAGGATCTTTAGACAACAAACCACAAACTTTCTCTTTGGTAAACTTTTGAAACATTGATCTTCTCATTCAAAAACTCTCATTCGTTGTAGCATCGGAATAATCTTTTGGAATCATCTCCAGTCGCACTTCTTTTGAATCTTTTGCCAAATTTGAAGTTACTCCCCCTTGATCTTTACATYAGAATCCCTTTAAAAKGTTCGGAAATGAATATTTCATTCATTATTAYATACTCCCCCTTATGATGAAATGAGAATCATTCCATCATACACAAGAATGAATGAAATTTTCCACATAAGCCGTCAATTCATGAAAATGTAAGTAGATCTTTGCAAATCCACTTGTTTAATCTTTTCAGATTAAGGGAATGGGAAGGTAACATCCAATTTCAACGAATGAAATTGTTTTCAATCTTATAAAAAAGATTGGCCTGTGAGTATACTCAGTACAACAGATGTACTGTATATATGAGACTTTTTGAGACTCATCTCACCAGGTCTTCCGTTCAATCATTGATAGCTTAAGAAAATCATATCTATGAATGTTTTGGCAAAATAACGTATAAAATGCTAAATCTGTGTAGTGTTGAAAGATAAAGCAACATATGCTTCTGTTTAGGCTCAAAAAGATAAATCGTGTGGACTACACAAATTTATCAGACTCAATATGTGATTAAAAAGACTTGAAGGGGGGACATATATCCTTCTGATTCAATATCAACTTTCTCCGAATGAGATATTGATAGATGATGAGCTGCGTGCCCCAAGTGTTATTGAAACACTTATCTGTTGAGAGATAAATGAGTAGCTGGTGGGGTTGTGACAARAATTAGCCTGGGCTTTGCCTTTTTCAATATTAGTCTCCAAAAAATCGAGAACTAATAGATTATGTGGTATGCCCGGATTTTAGAAGTTTAGAACATGATTCTCATTTTCTTTTAATCCTGACACAACTCTCGTCAATTATTTTAGCTCACAACAACTACCCCTCTCTTTTTCATTTTAGTCTCAGCACACAAACCCTTTTGTATTTAAGCTCACTCAGATATGGTTGTCCTCTTGGGTAGGTCTGTCGGTTTTAACATTCCATAGAGGTATTTCTGATAAGCACTCAGTCCCTCCTAAAATAGTATGCTCAGTTGATCACAATGGTTGATCAAAATATTATTTCTTTAAAGCACAATGATCAGATAAAAATTGATCAAGAAATTTGGCTTTAAGCACAATTAACGAAAGAATGATGCGACAACAATCCGATTATTCAGTATGTATGAGAGAAATGAATGAAGATCTGTAAGAACGAGTTTACATATTCTGATAAAAAAATGAATGTATATCAGTCAAAGAAAAACAAAATCAGAAAAACAATATTTGAACACAAAAGAGTGTATTATCACCGAAAAATATTTTCGTATAAGAGACGTGATAATAACAGTTTGAAGAATAGCTGAAACAGGTATTGGAGTTATGTATAATGAGAAATTACGCAAGTAAAATCTCAGGAAATACCTGTTCAGAAAATGTACTCGTTTTCCCAAACAAAAATTCATTTTCCGAAAAACATTTATTAAACTTTCTAGAGACTCCCCCTACAAAGTAGATTACTGAAATGTTTCAGTTAAGCTCAAAAATTAAAAAAGGAAACATTTTAAGTACGGGTTTTAAACTGAGTGTTTAGAAACCACACTCAGTAAAGCACGGGTCCTGAACAGAAATGTTCAGAAGCCTCGTTTGGAATAAATTACAACTCTCCCTGCATTGGTGTATCACTGAAATGATATTCTGATCAGCACAAAATTGACACACCTGCAAAACCAGATTAAGTAGATTTTGGTACCCAAATGAATTTGGGTCCTATTATGTTAGTATCGGGTTGGGGTATGTTGAAATTTCCAAACCATTTATTTCTATAAGATATTTTCTTTTCAGCACTATTAACAGGATGATTATATACATAATATGATCCATGCCAGTTATTATAATCATACATTGTTAGCTCTCATCTCATATAATGTAAAAGTATGGAAAAAGTAAATACTGCAAGTGTTGACAGAAGAGGTT